>NC_056735.1:1960854115-1960881615 GCF_019279795.1 Protopterus annectens
TACACATGTATATACCTAGGTTACGGTACAGCAATTACAGGTATCATATGTTCAGACCGGGCATATGTTAGTGGGAGGTCCAATCAACTAACGTCTACCTCCCACACTCCCCCAGCTAGGCCGTTGAAACATACAGACACGCAGGAAAGGTAAATACACCGCTGCTTTCCAGAGCACTGGCAGGAAAGTACCAGTGGGAGAGATCTGAAAGGTCAACACTTTAAACATGGATCACGGGGACCCTTGCGGAACACCAAAAATTTGCCTTGTAGGCGAACAAGTAATGATTGAAGCGACCAGGATGTATTTGTACATGGAAGAGTAGGTTGTGCAAGTCTGATAACACATGGGTTGACAAAACGTATGACATCTGCCCCAAGACGGGGAGAGTGTGCATTGTGGAGGGTTGTGTTCATATCCCAGCTGTGCTACAGTAAGTATGAGTCATGAGTGCTGTAGAGGTGTGTCAGGTAGGGGAATCATGGGTAGGCAATAATGGGCCTAAGTGTGCAGGTATTGGTTGGCAGAGATGTATTAGGCCTGCCCCATGGAAGTAATTAATATTCCTATGTGGGCACAACAGACGCTCATACCTCCCAAACCTGAAGAGCATATCTACTGGATAGTCCGTAAACCACTGGGGAACACATAGGGACTATATCAGTGCCCTGTACCCGATTATCATGGGCATCTGTGATTACAATCAGAATCTAACACAGTTCTAACTAAACCCTTCCAGAACTAGTGATATTAGGTGGACAGGTGGCAGAATACACGTAATGCCTAATGACAACATATATGAGTCATAAACAGCATTTACCTTGACAAATGTGAATGAATACATATGCCCTGTGACTGTCAATGTGTCAGGTTAATAGAACCAATCATCTAAATGTGTCCCTGAGGGTGTTATGCAGTGTCCCTGATACAGTGTTCATTCTCCCCATTTGTATGTGAGGTCTGCTAGTGGGAAAGCGCATTTTCTGCTGACTACCTTAGATGATAGAATAATATGTTGGGGTTACCACCTGTTCGCCTTTGTGAGGGACACTCCCCTCTGGGCAGTTGTGTCCTGCAAAATGAATGTTATTATGGCAGATGGCCTGTGATTTTGGGCTAAGAATCCATATATTGTCTGTAGTTGTTGCGTAAAACGATTATGTTGTATCTGAAACACCTAGATGTTATAGGAAACAGTATTAGCAACTATAATGCTACAACAATAACCTTTACTTATGCAAACCAATGAAGTAGTCAGTTTTCTATTGGCTGTGGGTATGTGTTGCCTTGCCAAATCTGACATCTCTACATATAGGTCCTACAGGGCTGCCACCTTTCCAAATCACCAAAGTGGGTCCTGCTCTGTAGAAATGTCAGATGTACCAGGTCAGAACAAACCTACAGCCATGCATAGTACAGAACTATATGTATTAGCACAAATCAAAGCTTAGTCTAGCAGCAGTCAAGTTGCTTATGCTACTTCAGATAACATATAGAAGTGTCATATATACAATAACTGTTACATGCAACTATTAGAGAAATGTAGAATATAATATTGTCTTGTAATCAGGACATTTGCTATGCCTAGATTATTTTTGCATGACACATATGCCTAAGGAGGGACTGTCCCACGTCAAGTGGGACAGGTGTTATTCCAAAAATCTCACTTCGGCCAATTTAAAAGGTAGAAAACCTACAATAGGTATGCAGCAGCATGACCCGGCAGACAGATGTAATTCCCAAAACACATCTGCTTGTCTGCATTGCAGAGTATCGGTTCCCATGTATCAGTCAGATGGGAGCAGATTGTATGAGGAACACGCATAACTCAATGGACAGGCTGCCAATTCCGTACAGTCGAATGCCATGCCGTCGCCTAATGGTCAGCCATACCCGATACTGTAATCATGTAGTCTGATATAATAGGCATCACAAGCGATTGTGCCTACCCAGCATGAGTGACAAATGCAAGCACCAATGCCGGTGCATGTGCAAGTGAGGGAGCAAGCGGGTGTAAGCGTGTTTGGCTATCAGTATATGAGTATTGCACTGTTAAAGAAATGTGGAGTTTAAAAAGTATAAGAAGCTGTAACTAGAGGTCAGCAGTGCTTAACATGGCGCAAACCCATGCACAACCACTCCCAACTGCTGCAATGTGCCTTACTCACTCCGTATCCAATGGCCTTGTTCTGGCCGCAAACAAAGAACCGTCCTTTGCAAGTGTTGGTAGCAACACCCTGCACACACAGCTAATGTGAATTACTAATACATCATGGCAAATATACAGACAATAGACATTACCACAAACATACCATACAGCACAGTCATCCAACAGTATAGCAATATAGATATGTCCAGACCACTGGTGTTTGCAGATCTGGCCGTCTTGTGTGTAAGTGTGTGAGCATGCCCAATATGACTGTTCTGCATGTTGTCGACTGACATTAACGTCATACCTTCATGTGTTTGCCAGGTAGTCAGTACTGTGGTGCCGACCTCTGGGTTGTACACGGACAGGTGGCATGCTGTGTCTTCAGGGTATCCATCGGTCATGTGGCATTGACTGTTGCTACATTTCTGCACAGCATGGGGGGACATCCAACTGTATCCACATTCCTACACAGCACCGCGCACATGACTGTTTCATGTGTACGTTGGAAGGGGGGCACAGCTGACAGTTGTACACTTTTGCTACTACTGTACTGGTATGTCAGGTACTCCATTTCAGTGTGTGGACCTATCTAATGTCCTGGCTAGAGGCATACCAGTGTACTCCAGATCTTATTTTCAGACATCCTAGCCTTCACAACGTACATACAACTGCCTGGCCTGCTGTCGTCTGTCTGTGTGTGTCTGGGGGGGGGGGGGGTCATCCATTGGGCATATTCAGAGGCCATTGTACAGAATTTGTCTGTGTTGGTCTACACCTGTCCAGCTGTTTGAGACTTGTGTGGGCTGTATGGACACACATGATATTCAACCCATTACCTGCAGTGGGTTAGGACACCCTGTGTACTACTGGCTACTAATTTGACCCGGTATATACTACAAATGCCATGGTGCCACTATGGATGTGTACTGTCTGCTGCCCTAACATTCGACCACCAAATTCCCTTACATGCTCACATCCATACCATAGCTACAGGTAAAAACACATTCTAATACAACTGCCAATTGGTAGGGTGATTGACTGACCTTGAGGGAGTGCCAGACCTGAGAATAGAGCTGGAAGGCTGCCTATGTCAGATGCACACAGTGCACTTCCTATACATGGCTGAGTACGGGTAGTGTCATGTTTGGCATCCCTTTTACTGTCTGTGCGAGTCAGAGAGGGTGACATTCCCTGGGTACCTACTGTGTCAGTGCATATGCTATCGTTGCCTCTTTGCCAAGGCCAGGTCATACTGGGCATGCCTCCTTCCGCCTACTGGGTCTGGTTCAGGTGGTTCCTCCTCTGAGTCACTCTGTGCATGTGCAGGCCTTGGCATTGGTGGGGGGCTGTGTGGCCCTGCCCATGCTGTTCCTGCTGCAGCTGTTTCTGCAGGATCATATTGTGTAGCATAGCACATACCATAACAATTTGGGTGCATGTAGCTGGTGAATACTGCAAGGCTCCACCGAATGTGTCCAGACACCGGAACCATGACCTGAGCATCCCAAACACATGCTCAATTATATGTCTTGCCTGTGCGTGTGCCTCATTATGGTGTAGTTGTTCAGGTGTGTGTGCATTTCTGATGGGTGTCATCAGCCACGGCTCCAGTGGGTACCCAGCATCCCCCACTAGGTGACCGTAGGGGATGTCCATATTGGCAAAGGTGCGGTACAGCTGTGTCAGATGCCATATATCAGAATCGTCATAGCTTCCAGGGCAGCCAGCACACACATTCAGTATAATGCCTTGGGCATCGCATATGACCTGGCAGTTGATGGATGGGATGTCCCTGCGGTTAATGTAGGCCCTACCCTGCTCACCAGGTGGTGCTTTAATACATACGTGCGTGCAGGCTATAGCACCCACTACCCCAGGGTAGACTGACATTTGGTGGAAGAGACGCATATTGCTGGCCAACACCTCATGTGTGTTGAGGAAATGTACGTGTTCACTGGCATGTGATGACATGGCATCCAGGAACTGGTGGAATACTCTGGATGCAGATACCTGTGAGATCCCCTTGATATCCCCAGTTGTGCTTTGGGAGGTACCTGTGGCTAGCATACCTAGGCCTACACATACCTTGGTATCCACTGGGATGAGTTTCCCTCGGCCTTTTCGATGTGTCAGGTGTGGCGGCACAGCTCAGCGATCTGCTGTAGGTGGTCTCTGTCCTGCGTAATGCTCCACTATTTCCAGCTCATGTAGCCCCTGGTAGGTGACCCTGGGTCTGTACAGTCTTCTCTGTCTCATCACTGATGGTTGTTTGGCAGCATTCACATCCTCACCACCCTCAGCCTCCTGCACATGTTGGTCTATGTTGCCTGCTGCAACCTTTCTCATTTTGTTGGATTGTTTTGTAAAATTTCCCCGCATGTATACACGGTGGTGTAGAGTGTGGAAAAAACCCATGGGTATGGTGCCTGCTCACTTTATAGTAGTGTTCTGGGCCATGCTGGGCTTGTAATCTGCTGAGTGTGATAATTATCACCTGTTTTCCCAGCGTGTTCACCTTGACTACTCTCCTACTGCTGTTGTCCCTCCCAATTGCACTAGGTAGGTATAGACACACCCCTGGCTTAGGCGTGCTAAGGCAGGAGCAATCCCAAGACACAAGGCTCCAATGTACGTACAGTATGCCTGACACCCCCCCATGCTTTCACCTATATTCGAGTCCTGCACCTGGCTATCTATACACATACTCTCTTGGGACCTGCATCACACCCTGGGGATAAACGGGATTCACTATTTTCCACCTCATTTGCATAGTATTGTCTTGCATAGTTACATGACCCATACTGAGACTCCAAAATAATAACCACAGCTTACTGTCGCGCGAATCCGCACACAACTGGTTAAAAGTGTCTTAATATCACCATATTCAATGTCCTTGTTCTTTCAAGCAACAAAATAACTGGTCTCTACATGCCTCAAACCCGGGACCCTGCACCACGACAGGCGATGTGCTTTACCACTAAGCCCTGGCAGATATACATACATCTGAGGTGATCACATACAGATCATCCATCACAGGCATTCAACAGTATAGGACATGTATTCCATCATGTAGATTTATGTGTGCTAATGTATATATATATATATATATACATATATATATATATATATATATATATATATATATATATATATATAACATATACCACATAAGTGTACCGACATATTTACCACAGCATAAAGACCGACAAGGGAATGTGCATCCATAATGTACATATCTCTCTGCAATCTATTTGCACCCCTATCAAAAAGTTATTTTGTTATACACTGCTTGATCTTATATATCCAACATTTTCACTAATATAGTCGCCAAAGTTTAGCGACAATTGACCTCCTTATCGAAACCTAATACAAATGCTTCTCTTTCGCAGCTGTTAAGTATTTAAGCATCTTCTTCATGTACCATATATAAAAGATCATCCTCACATACCTTAAGAAGTGTTTGTGACACGTGTCCTGATAACTGAGTTTACCGCACAGATTTTCCGGCTTCTCAGTGGTGCGACTTATGTCATTATATTATCCTCAAAAAAACTGTATTCATTTCTGTTGCTTTTAAGAGGAAAGAGGTGCTGGCTTGTTTGGTGCCCAGGTGGGATGGGAAACTAGCATTTTCATTCTTCCCGTGTCGCGGGTGTTTGTGTGAAAAAGCTCATGTACACCACTGATTAGAACGATATATTACTCTATTTTCGTGGGTATTGTTTTTAAAAACAAATACAAACTATTTAGATATGAGGCTTCTGCTGTGAGCAGTGTCTGCATGTTCTTATTCTTTGTATATTGATAGCCAACTAGATCTGGGACAGGATGTTACAAATACAGTAATTGCTTAACTTCTACGAAGTGTGGAAGGCCCAATGGAAGTCGTCCAGCGACTGTTTTACACACCCCTATACAGTGTGGTAGCAATTTTGGCCTGATTGACCTCACACAAAATCTTCTGATGTTCTTGGCTAATAAACTACCTGTTCTTCATAGATGCCTTCTTCAAATGTAAGTCATTTGTTCTCTTGTTACATATCTGCTGATAATATGTGCCATAGATGGTGTATATGTAAAGTAGTCGTGGTGGCTCAATTCCTCATGTTTCGAGGGCCCCGGTGACCCATAGTTATTACAGTAGGGCACTGTACCACAAGCACCTTCCGCCTGAGGGCTGAGGTTGAGATTACAGTGTGTTCCATGACACTAGGTACAAACAAATAATTTTTGTCCACATGATAAGCGTTATACTGCGCCATGCAGTATGTCACATTAGATGTCACGTTCTCTTCAATTGTGACACAGTGCATTGAGTAACTACATACGTTGGATATTGGAATCCAGTTGTGAGTGTGTCTGGCCTCACTGTGTAAAACTATTCTGTAGCAAATTATATGATGTGTAGCTACAGCACTATTAATGACCCTGTACTTTGGACACTTTTAGCATAAGCATCCCAACTAATAAACAGATGATAATAGCAATATGACCTTCGTGTACTACTAAACTTGGGTGTGTGGTGTTTATAAGCAATATTTAA
The DNA here is from genome assembly GCF_019279795.1 of Protopterus annectens. NCBI lineage: Eukaryota > Metazoa > Chordata > Ceratodontiformes > Protopteridae > Protopterus > Protopterus annectens. The sequence continues at coordinate 1,960,860,811 of NC_056735.1, forward strand.
CACATGAATTGTCACACTAGTTCCACTTAGCACATGTGGTTTATCCAGATGACTTTTATCGATTGAGTTGCATTGCTTAATGTTTAATAATGCCCTGACAGGGCACCCATATGAATGGTTGATGTTGCATAAACGTGTATTAAACTTGGATAATATTTGAAATCGGCATCATTACTGCTCATGACATGTCATTATTGACACTATATGTACTGTCACTAACTTCTAATATATATAACACTGTCTATGATATTGATAAATACACAACAATTACAAGGCAGTGACTCTTACAACACAATAATCACATTCACACAACACATATCTCATAAATTGTATTGACACTTGTTTTTATCATGGCGCATTGATTATTGTTGTCTTTAGAAAACTTTCCCGGTAAAGGGGTTGCTGCAGCCCTGGTCACGCTAATGATTTAACGGCGATGATTTTCTGCAATGCAGTGCCAGCTCGACGCAGCATTCGAAGAGCGCCGCGGTACGCCTGCGCATGTCTTTTGACGCTTTAGTGCCACGGGGGAGGACATGCAGACTCTGAAAGCACGCTCCCAAGCCAAGCATCAAACGGAGACACACTCTTGCTGTGAGTGACTGGCATACCGCCATACCACCACAGCATGCTTTCTCAAGCTCCTGCCAGAAGAAATACCATGTGCTGTCTTCTGTCAAACACTCAATGTGTTCAACATACATTTTCTAGTAACATTGTTTGTATACACCTGCCACCCATAATATTACATGAATGACATTTACCACAGTTATAATGTGTTCTTTTACTTCCCCACACGTGTGAGAGTCTTCCATGATCCCTTTCGTCTCAAGAGATTGTTTGCAGACCATATGGTGTAATAGGTTGATTGAGTACAGGTGGGTGTCTTTTAGTTGTAAGACTTCCACTGTGGCACATGTGGTTTGTCAAATGACTTTTTGTCAGTTAGTTGCATGTTAATGTGCGGGGGCTGCCCTTATATGAATGTACTTCGTGTTACATATATTATGACCCAGTTATTCAAATCTATTTTATGTTGAACAATGATATATCATCATAGTTGATTGCATAATGAACTTCTGACTTATTTGGGGCAGCCAATAATGTCATGCTGTGAGTCTCTCCCAGCGACATATGCACTGAGTACTATAGAAAACTTACAGATAGACTGTTATTCACTTCTGAAGGATGTGTGTGTGTGTGTGCACATGATGGGCATATACAACCGCGCCTTGTCAAGCGTCCTATAGCTTTCTGATGTTTTGTTGACGTAATATGTCTCTTGCTCTATATGCAGCATTCTGACTAAATCTGATTGTGCGTATTATGTCTTCTCCTGGTAAACACACACACTTAATTCCTGATTATTTGTGACAGCTTCCGCATTGCTTCTCTGATTTGGCACGTGCCTATCAGCCATGAACGGTTTTGCTTGTGGAGGAGACTTGGCAAAAAGCAACAGGCGAGGTTTGGATCTGGCGTTGTGTCTGTGTGTCAGACAACAGTTTACACTCACAGGATCGCTTTCAGGCATTTTTTCTAAACGGGCAGAGTCATCATTGCAAATGTCTTATATATGGTATGATATTGCTGTGTATGCCTTCAACGTGTTTTAGCTTCGCCATTGACTGATGTGTGCATCGGTGGTACCATGATTACATCTCTCAGTGTGTTTGGGCATATATGTTGTTCTAGATGACATGATGCAAATCGGTTTTCTTTAGGCTATTCCCTTTGATCACATGCATTAGGTTTTCACAAGTTAATTATGCTGTGTATTACATGTTTTCCCTCCAGACTTGTCTTTAATATTGCAATTGGTTTCCATCGCCATATAAACCTTAATCTGCAGATTTTGATTCCACAAACATGTGTTCCTTACTGTATGGCATGTACAGCAAATAATTCATCAAGAAGTGTGATTGGTCCTTTTGTTACAAAACTTTCCTATTGTGTGTTGCTGCCGCTGAATTAGCTGTTTTGTTACGTATTTTCTGCATGACTGCATGTGAGCATGCGGTGATGCTACTTAATGTTAGACATGTTTACTGCAAATCAGCAAGGGCAAAACTGGGCTCCGGACATTTCATCTGCTCCATCTTGCCATTGGAAATTTATTGTACTTGTTGCTGTTTGTTATTGATTGGCACTGTTGCATTTATACAAACCATACAGCACTTCTACTTATCTATTATATATGCTCATAGGTGATGCAGCAACCTCCTTTCTCTATTGTTGCCACTGTTATTTCTTTTATAAAAATATATCAATTTCTACAATTTACCTGACATATTACGAAGCTGTAAGATCCTCTTGTCTGGCATGTAGATATTATGGTGAGATGGATAATACTGGCTGCATGCTGTCAGCTTATATATATCAATTCCGCATGTATATACATCCACTATATGCAGTTATCTGCATTCCTTGCATAATGTATATGTACATTTTCACTTCCCTTTGTTGCACTGCGGCTTTATGTTCCTAAAGCAACATCCTTTATCAGCATGTCCTATTAAGTTAACCCCTATTATGTGAAGTAACTGTGGGGATCTAACATTCACACCACAACTATCATTACACCAGTTTTGCAGGTTTTGTCACTGGGGAAATGCTTCTTACACACTTTTGTCACATTTGCATATTGGATATAAAGTATTACACTTTAAATGATTTCCTCTCCAACATTGCTACATCATTAAAACACATTTTTGTGTAACAATTTACTCATTCCACTTCCTCATTCTGTACTGTTGCTCTGTAATTCTGCCCTTAATATGTCTGGGCTGCAGTGTGCTCTCATATCCTCAGCATTACCTAAATGAGATCCTTTTGTTTACATTGTGCTACTTGAAGCTGCAAGCACCTCTTCCAAGCTGTGAATACCATTAAGCCAGCCACAGAAAAGTTTTTGCAACCATGTGGGCACTGATGAGCAGCAGGCATCTTTAATTAGCATTGCTGTTCATCATGCTAACTCACTTAAATCATGTAAGCATAGATTGGCACCCTACACGACATTGTTGTTAATGATTCCAAGGGAATGTCTCTTGATAGACATCTGTTTTTATTTTGTCAACTTCTATTATGCAGGTCATCTGCAGAGTTCATCATGGAAAATAAATGGCTTGCAATCTTTTAACTTTAGCCTTTTAAACATACATTGAATAAGAATGACAGTCCAGACATAAAAAATGGAAAAAAGGTGGCTTTCTGATCTAGTTTCCTGAAGCTGACTTTGAAGCTTCATTATTTTTTACATAAAAGAATAGCCATTGTACTAAGATTAAAAACTAACCGAAAGCAAGGAGAGTGCCAGAATCTCAAGTGAGTATTCTACTCCATAAATGATTCCAAAAGATTGGGATTTATCAGCCCCTATTCAGCATATGTTAATGTGAAGCTGGCTGAACCCCACACTGATTTTACAATTGGGAGCTAGGGTTTTCCAGCTTCACTAAAAGTCATTTAATATACCACATTTGCAAATTTCACAAATACACAAAACCAAAGCAACGGCAGTAGTAGTAAAGCCACAGGTTGAAATGAACAGGCTGGCCTTGAGTAAGACAGCATCTCATGTATATGTGGGATCTGGTACTCAGTAGTCAGTGTGGTCTGGGTGAAGCTCAAACTGCCTGCACAGCCCTTCTAAGGTTGCATATGTGCAGATGGAGCTGTAATGTAGGTACAGGAGTAGTGAGGAGGGCCCAGCCTGGGACTCTCACGTTTGATGAAGTTGGTAGAGCGGAGTAATCTTCCAAACTCCTTAGTGAATTGCTTTATTTTAGTGCGGCTTACAAAAAAAAAATGAAAAAAGAAGATTGCTTCCTGTCAAGGGCAGTAGTGTGGTCCACATGCATGTTGACTTTCCTCTGAAATTGTAAATTTAGACAATATGCCCCTGCTGGCCATGAATCCTCGTTCACCAACCTGCCTCTACAATGGAGCTGTGGCACATAACTATGGCTATGCTGCTGTAACTTGCACATATGTCAGAGCTAAAGTTGTTGCAGGCAGGCTTCTGCCCGCAATACAAAGCATGTGGATACAGATAGAACCACTCCTGATCAAAGAACTTCAGATGGATTTGGTGCTTCTTGCCAAGGATTCTATGACACCACGGTGTAAGTACTACTGACTGACACTTGGGTAAGGTGGTTCATTAAAACTGAATGTAACAGAATCATATTATCTTGTCTGAGGATAGAAGGACCCCATTCAGTTCAATACCGCACTTGGCAGCACTTCGAGGCAATTAAGATTGCTGTGGGTTCTATTTTCCTGTTCAAAGAAACAAGGGACCTGGCAGATGATAGAGGCTGTAATCGTCCACAATTATTTTAGTGATTCAGAGTCTATTTAATATTTCAGGACACCAGCACTTGCCAGTCTGCTTATGTTAAAGTTAAATAGATAAAATCAACAATTATCAGACACAAAATATATCTGTATGGGGGTTCTAAGATGATATGTATAATATTTTATTATTTTTATTATTTTAATGAAGTATATAACTAAATGACAAAAAATAAACTCAGATATAAAACAGAATTGGCTACAAGTAATAGTGAATCTTCCCCTTCATGTCTTCCTGTGCAAAAGAAATGAATGCTTCTAGAAGTGGTGGACCACTGTTGAATAGTCCTCCCATTGAGCCTGTGTATCAGAAACTGAAATTAAATTTCCTGATTTCACTACATTAAAAGTCAAATGGTCAATTATTTAATTGTTACATAAGGCCAAGAAAGTGAAGGATTTGTTTTGCATATGAATGAAGCGCAACATGCTTTAATCCCTGCATTGACATATCTGTTTGCCAAGGAACACACTTGGCAAGTTAAAAACTTCTGGCAAAGTTAGTAAAATCTCCAGTTGTTTTTGACAGGAAATCACTGCTGGTGCATTTTTACTTTTGTGCTGGAAATGATTCCTTGATTTACAGAAATCCCTTCTTCCTTCATGCTTGCCTGACCTTGGAGCTGGTATATGTGAAGTCCAGGGGTATGGTGAGAATAAGGGCTTTCTGTCCTTCATGAAAAATATTATCTTTTTCATCAGTATGACTTTCCAAGCAGTTATGTTCATTGAGTGGGGTTCTCAGTATCATGTATCTCAGTAGGTTATAGTGGAAGCAATATGAAGCTGAGATCCGAGAATCCAGTTCTCATAACACATAAGGAAATGTTGTTTGTTTCCTTCTGTCATGGCCGGCCTTAGGCATAGGCGAACTTAAGCGGGCCTAGGTGCCGTACAGGCCGGCCTTGGAAAGGGTGCTATTTTTAAGTGTTTATTTTAATTAATAAAATCTGCATTCTTCTTGGCTCCCTGTTCAGGAAGCCTGAAGCATAGCATGAGATGGGTTGAGCGCCCTCCCACTTACAGCTGCAGGAGGGTTGTGTGCCCTTCCACTTACAGCTGCAGGTTGCCCGGAGACTAAAAAAAAAAAAAAAAAGGAAAAACATCGCCGTACATGAATCTGGAACATCAGCATACATGCGTCATGATACCAGCGTGGACGTAAATACATTCCCTTTCTTCAAGCCTGCACGCACTTAAACAAGCAGTTCTTTTACGCCAAGTCCGTGTGTCCGCGTGTAGCCATTTGCTTTAGAAAGAAGGTAAGTGTATGCATGTTTATGTTTTGTAATTTAAACCGCTCACTTCAAAAATCAGTTTTTATCGACAAGCCCTAATCATTAGCCCGTGTTATTAAATATGATGATTGTTGAGAAAAGGAACAAAGCCCTAAGTATTCAAAGTCGGAATACCACCGCAGAGTTTTAAAGTCTTGCTTGCCACATCAATATTTCAGTTAATAGAGTTCAGCACTGCAAAGTGATTAGAACATTGCAATATTTCATACTAGTAGTTAATGTTACAACATAAGGAAATGTAGTTATGCTTGCTTACTTTTGCAGATTGGCTTAACATGTACACTTTTATTAAAGTTTTCCCCTTGCTGCATAGCCATCTTAGTACTTTGATTTTGTAATCTACAATCACATTTGCAATAATCTAAGCGGTCGGTTTACCAACTCTTATGTGAGCAGGCCGGCCGTATTTGTACCAAATGGTAATTGAAAACTATCACTCTTAAGTACATTGTACACAACAGCCACATACTGGTTCACACTCCTAAACTTCAGAGGGAAGGACCACCGGTTATGATGAAGCAAACTTTGTAATCTGCAGCACAGACGTGTTCTGGCACAATGTCATAACAGTTCAGTGCTCTGAGAGAACAGTTACGGGCAAAATAAGTAAATACACACATACAAAAATACAGCCAAGCTACTCAGGTATTCTTGGCTAAAACTTAAGATGCATAAGTAGTCTGTGCAGCCTAGTGTATGGTAAAAAGTGTATGGTATGAACTAACTCCTGGCAGTGATGATTATGTAGCTCTGCCTCATTCATTCATGTTTTGGTCTTGTTATATTCAATTAAGCTTTTGACTGCTATGAGTTTAATTCGATATAAAACAGTTAGTGTTACTATGACAATGATGTGTTGTTATGAACAAAATTTAAATGCACTTGTGCTAGTATCAGGGCTTTTTAGTGCACTGAACTATTATTACATAGTTTTAAATATTAAATTATCATAAAAAACTATTTTAAAATTGCACGATGACTGTTTAGAATGGATGGAGTTCCTTGAGTACTGTGATAACTTCTGAAGGGTTTATAGCACAAAAAGCTTGTGAACCACATCTGTGTAGAGATAACTTCAAAGCAAGTATGGCCTAGTCAAATGGCTACTGTTGTGTCAGGAAAAGAGCTCAGTACCACAGACAGTATTTTTTTGGGTTAATTCTTGAACAGTGTTCATCAGTTCATCAGGCTCATTGTGACCTGTGTTGCCTTGGTAGAGATTATTATTATCATAGCATCTCTATGGACATCACTGCATTCTTAAGACATTTTTCCCTGAGCTGCTTTTAGAGCCATTGATACCTGAAGAGAACTGATTTACACAAATGTAAATGTTGTGTTATGGTTTCCTAAAATTATTATATTTCTGCTTATTCTCTGAACATCAACATACAGACAGACTTTGAATGGTATGAGATCTCACATTCCAATCTTTGCTGAATGAGCATGTAATTTGATAAACTGAATTGTGAATGTAGCACAGTTACCATGAAAAGCAGTCTTTGATGTTGCATGGAAAACAAGTTTTGACACTAGGCTTTTCTATCCCATTTGGTATTCAATGACATTACAAGAACAGAGAAATGCATTGATGAGGCAAGTGTGGTTTTGAATGACGACCAGTTGCTGACATTGTGTGACAAACTGCCAGCTTATACTTCTCTCTGAATCTGAGCTATTTATGTACAGCTGGAGAGAGAGAGAGAGAGGGAAAGAGAGCTGTTGTATGGTGCCCATGTTGTGATAGTGTTATCTGTGATCTACATATAAAGGCCAACATATTAAACTATGATAACTTCTGAGTCACCAGGCTGACTTGTAACTAAATGAGTGCATGATGTGAAACTAAATGAATATCCTTCCAATATGACACCTTGAAACCCAGTACCTCTAAAGAAACTTCCAGCCCCAGTTGCACAGCACTATTTACTCAAGTACATGTATCACGCTTGAAATACATGTACCAAAATTAGGTGAGAGCTTCTTGCAGTGGCAACAATGACAAAGTAAAAGACAGCAGTATCTACATTTTAAGGGCAGATAAGGGTTCTACACTCCTAAGTATGTCCTCCTTTGCATGAGATGCCTAGCAGCTATGAACTTGTCATTTTTAGTCATTTCTTATTGCAATATTATCAGTTTATCAATTTTTAATGTAATATTGAGTAGGCAATTAATTCTTCAAGGGCAACAGGCACTGAATTTGTTGATGAAACACTAGATGCAAAGTTGTTTGCCACTGGCAATCTCTTCATTAGTAACAGATTTCTTTAATGTGGAATTGTTCAGATGATTTCTCTGCAGAGATTGTTGTTTGTGTATTGTGTGATATTGGTGGATTGTTACCTTCAATGAAAAAACAGAAGTCTGAGTACCTTTTATGGTTGGAATTTTTTGAAATGGGTAGTTTTGTCATTATTGGTTTATATATTTTGTTTCTTTGCTTATAAAAAAAATGCTTAAAACTACAAATGTAAAACACATTCTAACAAGTGGTGCTGTTATTACATAAGGAATATAATTTAATGCAATCAGGAAGTTGAATCAAAGAACAAATACATGTATGCATGGCCGTAAAAATGTGTGCAAGGAGTCTGTTTTGAAAACAGCCCAAATGTAAACTTAATCCTCCACTGACCAGATGCATTTTCTATAAATATGGGTTTTCATGCAGTTTCAGTGGCAGAGAATTGTACTGTTCATGCTAAGCCTGTTTTCATTGCAAGATTGTATTGTTTATCAAATGGCTCTCTGTGTTTGTACTATTCTAGCTTAAGTTTCTGTACACAGAGAGAAGAGATGTTGCTGTTCTACTTTCACTGAGCTGTAAGGTTTGCTTTCGCTTCCCAGAGTAAATTAAACTGTTTAGATTAACCTTAAACAAGCCTTTGAACAAAGGCACATAGGCTTCTATTTTCTGAAGACATGACTATTATAGAAAAGTATGTGTGAAGGAGCAACAGATAAAGCAGGTTTATTAAAGGAAATTTCCATCTTCACTTGCAGTTTAAACTACATTACAAGGTATCCTTTCTTCTATGCATTGAAATAATTAAAGGAAATGACTGGACTGGCTTTTTGGGGAGTGAATGACTGGAGTGTTTTTTTTGGGGAGTGACCTACCTGTGGGCATGGCTCGTATGGGTGTTTCATGAGTATATGGGTGGGGCTTATACTCGCGCCATCACTTAGGGTGCCATATCAGCTAAGGCCGGCCCTGCCTTCTGTTATAAGGAAATGATAGGATAATACTCACCAAAAGTGAAATCAGTATCTAAGTCATAGCCATGCCACCATTGCTATGTGTGCTTGGTACACCTCGTGAAACATATGTTGTTCAATACTGTAGCATCTAGCTGATTAATGAGAATTGTTATACTTGGTGTTACTTTAGTTCTCTAGGGTGGATGATGCCTGATATTTCCAAATTCAAATTATCCATCAAAGTTTGCTTATTTAACAATCAGATTGTTCCAATCAGATGAGATAGTCTTGCCAGTGACATTTCCATAATAAAGAAATATTTAGAAAGATAATCAGTTTGAAAATTCGAGTAGTCTGTCTAACTTAACTGTAGTCTGATGTATAAGTTCGCAATGAATATGTTTTAACTGCATTGTTCACTATTGCTTTTAAAATGAAACTGAATCATACCAGTCTTTGATTGCTTTCATTTTTATCGCATTTAAACACCAAATTCATATATGTGATAAAGATAAGCAAAATATTGAACCATGCAGATTAAAAAAACCTTAACAGGTCGAAGTCCTTATTGTTCTATTAACACTGAACAAGATCAATGACATTACCTTTGTTCTGGAATGGCAGTCATTATAGATTAACCTAAAGTTGCACACAACTTAAAGTTTTAGAGTCTTGAAGTTCATATCCTAAAATTTCAGGTTTGCAGCCATGACTTGCTGAAGAATCTAAGCTTTGCCTATCTTTTATATAAATCTCCTCCAAACAGTTCACACTACCTTAAACTATATATAACTTGGAAGCACGTACAATTTTAATCAAACCCAAACAGCAATGAGCCTCATTGCCAAAATGTTCATCTTTTCAATTATTGGACATAGTTAAATATTGTCATTTTTGGCTTATCTGTGTCACCTTGTAGAAATCCAGCCATGTTCAATTTTAATGTTCGCTTTAGTATCTGTCTTCCAAGAAATTTCATTGACCTCACTAACTGAGCATCTTGAATCTCAGTAATGAAAGGCTTTAAGAAGAAATGTTGACTTTACCGGCGTTAATTGCTTATCCTGTTGCATACTGTATTTTGTGTGTTAAATGCAAAAAAATCCATAAAGAATTAGTCATCTGCATATGGAATAACATTAAAGCTTATATTATTCGCATGAATTGTAAGTATACTTTCCCTCTTGAATGCCTATGGTATAGAGTTTAATTCTAATAATTAAATATAAAGTGACTTAACTTGTTTAATACATGAACTTTCCAAAAGTGATATTTTGGGTGTCCTTTGCTTTGTATCCTAGAAAGTAAGGAGTGACAGTAAAGATCTGCCAAAGAAACTAAGCTCTGTCTCATTTTCATATTAAGCTTGTCCAAACAGCTCATTTTTTTCTGAAACCAGAGATAATCAAGTGTCAAAGTGTAATTATTAATCAAAAGGACTTTGTCATCAAGAAGTTACAGTTTCAAAAAGGTTCCTCTACTGAATAATGACACCTTTATATATTACCATTTTGGCCCATCTGAGTCATCTGTTAGAAACCTAACCTTGCCTCAAATTTAATGCTGAATTCAATGTATGTGGAATAATACATGTCAAGAAATATCACTCTTGTAGTTCTTGGACATATTATATATTATTTTTAAAGATTGTAAAAATACATTTTTAAGTTTTGATAGTGTTAAGGTTAATCCCCTATCCTGTTATAATCTGTACTTTCTGTAATAAAATAAAAACAATCCCCAGGATTCATGAAGCTCGGCGCAAGGTCGGCGTTTTCACCAACTGTGCGGCGTGCAGATGGCACAGTAGCGCCATATGCATATTAATGAAGGCGTGCTGCCGCCACATCCATGCATAGGAAACATCGTGAGTGCATGGGGCATGTCGTAGCACCGCATGGAGAGGTGGACATGTCGGCTATTGATATGCAACCTAAAATGCTGAATATTACACCCTGCCTGCAATAGTAATCACACCTGTCAGTGTCTGTGGATACTGAAACGTATGCAAAGCATGCAAGACAGTTCTTGCGAACACAAAATAAGAAGCAAACACAAATGCACATAGCCGAATATTGAGTCCCATCCTTCAACAAATGACATTTAAAAACCAAAGGAAAAACACCCACAAGGGCAGATGCCATGTGAAGTGAACAAAGAGTTCACCTCCAGACAAGTGAGCAATCACAATTTATTAATATGACTGCTTGCCAGTAATCTGGCTTCTTCAGACTCTGAAGAAGCCAGATTACTGGCCAGCTTAGTCCTGTTATATTAATAAATTGTGATTGCTCACTCTGTCTGGAGGTGGACTGTACTTTGTGGTGTTCACTCAATTTTAAATGACATTTAAAACCCTGTGCCCGTATTCTAATGCAGTGTCGATAGTTATACCAAGTGGAAGCGAAATGCATCGTGTTAGCGCACCACCAATAGCTAAGCCTAGCCCAATGGTCAGGGTTACCACCTGTCCCACATTGTGAGGACAGTACCCATCTGGGCAGTTGTGTCCATACCAAACCATTATAAATTTAAAATATCCTCTTTCCTTTCACACACCTCTCTGAATAGCTTAAAATTATTCCCCTATTGAAATTCAAATAAAACTCTTTCAAAAATTGATTAAGGACATTAATCTTCAACTTATTCTTCCTTTTCTCCAACCATTACACCTTAATCCAAATCTTAAAATCAACAACAAGATGATAGATCGTACTGAATTCCCTCTCATTAAAGACCTTGGAGTTTGGGATATTATCAAACATAAATCTCTGTCTCTTGCTGAGCTACTTACTAATCCTTAAGGTCAACAACAGGTATACGGTTATTCTCCGTCAACTCAGAGAACTTTTAACTTCGCAAACTAATAATTTTTTTCCCTGAACAGCAGGTAATTGATAAACTAAACTTAATCATTACTACAGTTTCTAACAATAATAAAACAATCTCCTCGTCATACAAATTATTACTCCCATTACTTTACAAAGGAAAATGTCTTTTCTCCAAATACTGGGATAACCAAAACTCTCTCATTACAGAGGATCAAAAACTACTAGCCATAAAAACCAGTATAGAACTATCTCCCTTCAAAAAACTCATACACTCAATTGATGTTAAATAATAACTCCTATTATACCCCTGTAAAAATTAACAAATTTAATTCCAATAGCTCTCCTATTTGTACATGCTGTCCTGGTGTGAGAGCTGACTTACTACATATTATGTGGCACTGCAATAACTCCCATAAATTATGGTGCTCCCTCAAAGTGTGTCTCAAAAAAATGGATTATTACAATTCTACCCTCTCATGGGAAACGGTTATTCTAAACATTCCCCCTCCTAGTATGCCTAAATTACATCTCCATATTCTAATAACGCTGTGTTCTTTCATAAAACTTTACATCACCTATAATTGGTTAGATCGTACCAAATTATGTTGGCGGGGATTTAAAGATATGGCTATCAAATATATTTCTGCCCAGAAGTTCATCATAAATGGACCTAAGAAGAGAGCATACTTCAGTAAACTTTGGAAAAGCCTGTTTGAAGTAATTCTGTGTGATTAAATTATGGTGATTGTATAAAACTTACCTTACGTATTTTTTTTTTTTTTTTTTATCTTTGTCTGAGGGGTTTGTCTCTCATAATGCAAGTTTCAAGTGGGGCTGCTAATATTTAGTCTTATAACTAGTGACACTGTGTAAATGTTGTCATGGCAGCTTTGTAAATATTGGTATTTTTAGGTTTGTTGTTGTTAGTTAGGTACTATGCATACTTCAATATGTACTACTCTTTTCCTCCGCTCAACGTAATAGGCTTTCATGTTTATCTTTTCCTCCTAACAATGTTGCAAGCCATTATGTATGTAAGTTTTGTGTATTCTCATTGTTTGTACCATTACATGTATGCATGGTTTATATTATAAAATAAAAATTATTTGAGAAAAAATAAATTTAAAATATCCTGCCACCGTATGACATAATTATGTCCCACATCTCATGTAATCGTCATATACAATAGTTATTTCCATATGTAATATACCTACTTGTTACAAGAAATAGAATAAGCAAGTAAATGAAACAGAAGAAGCATCTAAACTGCTACAAAAATAAGCTTACATTTAGGTATAAAACAAAAGTACTATACATTGTACTGACCGTGGGTATGTGTTGGCCTGTAAAATCTGATGTGTGTCTGGAATATATCCCATCCTGGCCATATGAAAAGGTGGCAACCCTACCAATGGTCAGAGCATTCGGCCAAAATCTGCCCATTTCCGGTCCAAGCCGTCCTTATCAGGATGGGTCAAATATGAACGGGTATTACCCGGGTCTACCTACCATGTCATGAATGATAAGCATTTGCATGTACCTATGTGCATGATGTACAGTATGTGGAAGGTGAAAAATGCTAGGGTAATCCTCAAAACCATACAGGTACCAGAGATATGTAGTGTATGCAATGTGTTCCCTTGACCGTGCCATGTGCCATCAACTAGAGAAGGGATGGATGGAGTTTGTGGAATATGGGTGTGGGGGGGACAGGTAATTTAATAATCCGCAAAGGGGAGACTGTTTTGGATGCACAATAGGTGAACTGGAGGTGTATGAGGGAGCAGTGGGTGAATCAGAAAGAAACACAAAGAACAAACATACACATCCACAATACAATCTGACATGCCATACTGTAGAACACAATCACACAAACATATAAATATTAAAATGTGCGATACACATGTACAGAACCGTCAGCTACACACATAATGGTCTGGACAGAACTGAGCCATCCAACTACAACACACCTGGATGCATAATTGAATACCCATCATCCCCTCTACATCACACAACCCCCCAATTCCTGAATGTCCACCAAATCCAGCCATACTCGGGCTGCTAGCTTGGCGCAGCCATATCTGCACATAGTGACCACTACTCATATCTAGTAGGCAGTCTCACCATAGGCAGTATCAGGGTTTCAAACTATGTATCCCTTGCATTTAAAACCGTATCACATTTTCATAAATCCAAAAAAATCGAAGGTTATTGTCTTGCTCAATTTTTGGATATCCCTCATGGGATAGGTATCCTGTGTAAACATCAGACTTGCTATCACGACATAATGTCCAGTCCTGTAGACATCTGGACACAAGTTGTATGTGCAGTAGTAGTTAATGAGACTGCTCAGCCTCCAGCCGGTCATGCAGAACCTACTACCCGATTAAACACCTGACCTTTATGCATGGCTCCCCACATGAATTATCGAGAAAATATACTTTATACATTCACATAGTGGCAGTTGGATATAGGGTGATTAAGGCGCTGACATAAGCAGGGTACCTTGTGTCCCACTTTGTGAGGGACAGTCCCTCTTTGGGTAGGTGTGTCCTGCCCAAGAATGATACAATGGCAAATATCCTGTGATTGTAGGAAATAACTATGTACCATATTTCATGTAACAGTTGCCTAAAACAGTTATTTCTGTATGAAAATACATAAATCTTACAAGAAACAGAATAAGCAACTATACTGCTACAAAAATAAGCTCTCATCTAGGAAAATAATTAAAGTTCTAAACCCTGTACTGACCGTGGGTATGTGTTGGCCTGAAAAATCTGGTGTGTCCCGAATATATCCCATCCTGGCCATATGAAAATGAGTCAACCCTACCAATGGTCAGAGCATTCACAATAACTGGCCAGCCTCTTAATCCCCCCTAAAACCAGTGACCTTCGGAGAAAAGGTGTTGAATGACACTTGAATGAATAATGACAATAATTAAGAGTAACAGACGTTTTTAACTTGAAAATAAGTATTAATACATATGCTCTGAATCTGTCAACACGCTCCAAGTTAATAGTACTAATATTGTAAAGGTGTCCGTGATTGTACCTGATTTGTCATTGCCTTGCCTCTGTCACTGTTGAAATTAGTCCCTGAGCAGTTGTTAGGTCCGTACGCATATGTACACCAACAGTCACATTTGTTGCCAGTACTGTTGAATACCTGTTGTGAAGTCATATATCCTAACTGCTGTCCATGTGGAATGAACCACGGATGGTATAGTGGTCAAACCGGTGACTAATGTGTGTCTGTTTCTGGGTCCAAGCCATGCAAGGGCTGCTAATTTTATGTGATGACTAGAATAATATCCTTCGGATATAGGAGGTTATGGCAGTGGGGATGCGCTGCTGGCATTTAGCTGTATGGGAAATGTAAATAGGTATGTAGGTGTATATGTATGTGAATGTACAGACAAAGATATATATATATATATATATATATATATATATATATATATATATGAATGACTGAACATGGTCACAATAAAACAGTCATAACGAATGTGAAGGGAAACACCAGTGGAACCCCCCCCCCCCACGCCGCATTATCTAGTGCCAACATAATAATCTGGTCAAAGGTGTCCAAACCCCTGCGTCTATAAACACAGGTATAATGTTTGACATTGGGACTAACTATGTCCACGTGCTAATTCTGACTTTCAAATGGGTACAGGACAGTTCCGGTCTCCAGTCAGACAAGCCTAAACCCCAATGACCACATGAACACCCTGACAATCAAACACACTGTTATTCTAAAAGTGTATTAGTTCTGGTTTAAGCACCAGGGCTTCAGGCCAGTTATTTTACATTAAGAAGGTTCATGGATTGCACTCTTGTGAGAGAAGAGGCTGGACTCTGCCCTTCTGAGCTGGGAATTTCTGGTTAAAGGCTTATAGTGCCTGCATATTTGAACTATTTCTTACTGTAATTGGTACACCTTTGTTTGTTGTAGCATAGACTAGATCCAGGTCTGCTGAATCTAGTTTTCTTTGTATTCTAGTTATTTCCCTGAAAAGCTAATTCCACCTAAAATGCGGCTTTTCAGTGCTTCTGTGGACCCCTAGTGATATCTGCATTGCTTACTGTACTTATTTCCTTGTTTCACTTGAAAGAAAGTTACTGTTTGTCATTTTTGCATTTAAGTTACCTGGCACTTGCTCACTAAAGCAATTATATAAGTCAGCACTAAAAAATTAAAAGCACTGCACCTTCACAAACTCCCCCTGGAGTACCTTGCTCCCCATTGGCCATTTTTTTTCAATTATAAAGAAATTCCCAATACTATTCTAGCATGTCCAAAGGTCAGTTGTCAATCTCCTCTCCAGCCCAGCTGGTGAATCTGGGAATCTTGAGGCAATGTTACAACTGCCTCATGTACACAGACAACCCTCCCCTCCTCCCAACAAATTCCAACACATGTGAGAGATGCAACCATATAGCCAAACTGGAGGCTAAACTCTCTCAACTCAGTACTGGCGTAACCAGTCAGGAGGAGAAGGAAACCACACTCACGACAGTTCCAGTCTCACATAGACCTACCACGACAGCAAACCAAACACATAAACACACAAAAACATACTTGGAGGCTCTAAACAAAAATCTGCCTAAGCAGTGGAGACCTCCAAAGCAGACACCCAAAGAACCGCTACCCCAAAACAAAACACGTGCAACACATAGCTCACAAAGCCAGTGTGCTGAACAGTCACAGCCCTAAAGGCTAAACAACACACCTGATACACTTGTAATAGGTGACTCTATCATCAGGCACACTGACGCCCCACTCACCAGGCTGAACAAGGACAAGGTCACGGTGAGCTGCCTGTCGGGCGCTAGGATCCACCACATAACACAAGCACTCAGAGGTCACTCCAAGGCAAGTACAAATATGACTCGGTCATTGTCCATGCTGGTGTGAATGACCTGAGACGTACCTCCCTGGACTACATGAAAAGAGACATAGAGGAGCTCTCTGAGCATGTAGCCCAAGCCGGTATGACCCTGACCTTGAGTAGCATCTTACCTCACCAAGAATGATGCTACAATATGAAGACAAGATGATCAATTTCAACAATTGACTTAAGTATTGGTGTCATTCAAAGGGGATCCAATGCCTGTCAGCCTGGGATGACATGCTCGACAAGCCACGATGCTTTAGGGACGGCTTGCACCTGTCACCCCTGGGCTTTTGGATATTGGCAAGGCTCTTGTTATCCCTATAGTGCCTTTTTAGGCAAGGCTCAAAGACAAACCCACCTCCATAGGTATCACAAGGGATAAGAAACTAAGAGTAATGCTACTCAACGCCAGAAGTCTAAAGCTCAAGATGCATGCACTGAAACTCTCCTTAGCATGGAGAACATCGATATCTGTGCAGTAAAAACCTGGTTCAAGGCTCGAGAGCACCCCAGCACTACCAGATTATACCTCATACCATGCTTTTCGCCCCAAAACTTGGACCGAACCACAAAAGGAGGGGAGTATCAATATTTCAAAGATACCCACACCTCCAGGTTGGCGGCACAGCACGAAGGATCAGAGACTATGGATGTGCAACTAACAGTGGGTAAAACTGCCTTGCAGTTTATAGCCTGCTACAGACCACCCTCCCAAACCCAGGAACCCCACTCAGCCTTCCTGAGAACACTGGAAAATATGAAGGTCTCTCCAAACACCATTATATTGGGCGACTTCAACCACCCAGCCATAGACTGGGAGCATTACTCTAGCTCCAACACCCTAGCCCAAAGGTTCCTAGAATTTATAAACTCAAATGCTATGGAACAACTTGTTACCACCCCACAAGAGGGGAAAACATACTGGACCTGATCGTCACCAACATGGGGACTCTATGCTCCAGACCAGAAGTGTATCCCTCACTGGTAAGATCAGACCATAAACTAATCTCACTGATATTCCCAACCCCGACCCCACCTCATGCCCAGAAAACCACAGTGAAAATCTTCTAAAGCAAATTTCACACTCCTCAAAACCAAGGTGGAATCCTTCAAAGCCCCCCGGCCTGTGGATAATATGGCCCAGACCGCAAAATCCTTTATAAACGCATTCTATGAACACCTTCAGGAATGCATGGATCATGCAATCCCAAATAAAACCAAGACCCAATCCTCCAAAGGCAGATGTCCTGGCTGGTGGACCCCAGCCATAAACAAACTATACAATAGAAGGAGGAAGCTACTACATGATAGAGCAAAATCCCAAAAAGGGAAGGCATCTCTGATCAGTATTAGCAAAAAACTACGGGCACTCATAAAATCGTCTAAGGCCAGCTTCGAGAGAAAAATTGCACAGGACACTAAGGATAATCACAAGGCTTTCTTTAGTTATGTTAGGAACCTGGATGGGAATTCCCAGATATGCTCAGAATTAGTCCAAAATGACAAAAAATACACCGAACCCACAGACATTGCCAACATCCTAGCTGACAGGTTCAGCACAAACTTCTCCCGGCCCTCCCCAACAAAAGGGCTAATATCTATCCCAGCAGAGTGCTGCCCCCCTGACATCTCAGATGCTCAGGTAAGAGCTGCCCTCTCCAAAGCAAGAAACACAGCATCAATGGGACCAGACGGTGTCCCGGGCTGCGTCCTACACGAACTCCAAGAAGAGCTAAACCCAAACCTAAAACTACTGTTCAATCTCAGCCTTACTACAGGATATGTACCCAAAGAGTGGCGTACAGCAACAGTGGTCCCTCTCCACAAAGGTGGTGCCACAACGGATCCTGGAAACTATCGCCCCATAAGTCTCACTAGCTTGGTCTGCAAAGCTATGTAAAGGATCATCATGGACCTTATAAATAAAGATATTGGGGACCTGCAGACACTGGATCTTACCCAGTTCGGCTTTGTTAAGGGCAGATCCTGCCTCTTGAACCTGGTTAATTTCTTTGGAACAGTCACCAAGGCCATTGACAAGGGGAAGGTGGTCCACACAGCCTACCTGGACCTCGCCAAAGCCTTTGATACAATACCTTACTGGCATTATAGATAAGCTCACCAGCTTAAATATAAACCCCTATGTCACTAGATGGGTTGCAAACTGGCTCAAGGACAGAACCCACATGGTTAGAATTGCTGGAGCCATGTCAGACTCCAAACCAGTTACAGTGGTGCCCCACAAGGCTCAGTCCTGGGACCTCTCTTGTTCGGTATATATTTCGGAGGTACAGAACAACATGGAAGGACTGTGGCTGACCAAGTTCGCAGATGACTGCAAACTGGGCGCCATAATAGACTCTCCAGCCGACACACGATCCTCCAAAAGGGCCTCATAGAAACAGACAACTGGTGCCAGAGCCATGGCCTCAAGCTAAACGCCAAAAGTGTATAGTCATCCCTTTGGCAAAACAAAGTGCCCACAAATTACCACATAGGTGGTAATCCATTAAGTACAGAAGATGTAATTAGGACCTGGGGACCAAGTTGATAGCAATCTCTCATTTGACAAACCACGTGGCCAAAGTGGTTAGAAAACATTTTATATAGCCCACCTAATCATGAATGGATTCACATCTAGATAAGGGAGGTCATCGTGCCTCTTTACTCATCCCTCATCAGGCCCATAATTGAGTACAATGCCCTTTTGGGATGTACCTTACCAGACACCTGCAGCAACTGGAAAGACCCCAAAAGCACCTCACCAAGAGGATCAAGGGGCTCAAACAGATGCTGTATGCTGCCGGTTAAAGAAACTCCAGCTCTACTCAGTGGCATACCGCCTGCTCAGAGGCGATCTGTGCCTGACGATAAAGCCATGTCCAACCCGGAATTAATGGACATGCTGCACCTCAGAAAATCCATATCCCATCGAGCCACGTGCTCGAGGGACTTGAACCTCAGCACTGAAATAAATAGGACATGCTGGAGGGACAGATTCATAACCCAGAGGCTCCTTCATTCTGGAATAAAATCCCAGTACAGGTTAGGCAGAGTCCCTCATTGACTCTCTTCAAGAGAAATCCTGATGAGTGGATGGGAGATCGAGGGTTTACCCTGGTATCACTTCTGTGTCACTGTTAGACAGAGGCACAGTATACTAACCTTGAAAAGGGCATAGCAAAATTAATTTAATATGGGTGAAAGCCATACACACTCTAGCTAGGCTTATAAATGCCCTAGGGCAGATAGCCTAGTATGAGCCTATGAAAACATTTGTGCCAGGACTATAAGCTTTGGAGTTCTGAATATCCTTGGAGTAAATAAACATGCAGCACGGGTCCAGAGCAGAAGGGAATAGGAATGGCACATGTAGTACTGCGTTTTCCCAGCAGGAGAATGGATGCCTGCTGTGTCAGTGAAGCATTGGCACGTATGTTAGGTAGCTATGAATCATGGGTATACATATAAATGAAGCAGAACACCAATAGTGTATTGGTTAGAGCATCTGCCTAAAGTAAAGGCATTCACAGTTCAAACCCAACTACAGCACATATCATTTTCTTGTGGAATGAATGTCTCTGTGCTGTAAAGCCAACATTTAAACATGTAAAGGTGAATGTGTGTTTTGCATGGGGCCATTAATTGGATTCCTTCAATCAAAGTGGTGCTGTCATAATGAATAAGGCACACGTAAGCACAAAGAAGTGGCAGTAAACATATGTAACTCACAGTAAGCATATGCGAGTGCGCCTGCATGGGTGTAAGCAGCTCCCAGCATAGCAAATGTATGTTTTTTTTATGTACAGCTGTAACATATATATATATATATATATATATATATATATATATATATATATATATACTTGAAGAATGAAGCACGACGAATAAAGTATACACAAGGGTTGTGAAGGGAATCTGGAGCAACTAAGGTATTATATAGTGCTTGCAGCATTTATCAGATAAAGCTGCCCAAGAGTGAGCAGAGCACTGCAATTCACACCAGAGGCAGGGTTCTACCAGTGGGCAAAATATCGTTGAACAGCCACGCCTACATTACACACAGATGAAATGTAGTTCATGTTGTGACCACCTACACTTGTAAACCTGCAAATGGCTGTAATCTATAACACCAGGAAAGGCACATATGTGCAAATATAAATGGTGGGAGACCCTGTGACTACACGAGGTGGTACAAAATGTGTGTAGG
>NC_056735.1:1960884115-1960949435 GCF_019279795.1 Protopterus annectens
CTGCTTTCCAGAGCACTGGCAGGAAAGTACCAGTGGGAGAGATCTGAAAGGTCAACACTTTAAACATGGATCACGGGGACCCTTGAACACCAAAAATTTGCCTTGTAGGCGAACAAGTAATGATTGAAGCGACCAGGATGTATTTGTACATGGAAGAGTAGGTTGTGCAAGTCTGATAACACATGGGTTGACAAAACGTATGACATCTGCCCCAAGACGGGGAGAGTGTGCATTGTGGAGGGTTGTGTTCATATCCCAGCTGTGCTACAGTAAGTATGAGTCATGAGTGCTGTAGAGGTGTGTCAGGTAGGGGAATCATGGGTAGGCAATAATGGGCCTAAGTGTGCAGGTATTGGTTGGCAGAGATGTATTAGGCCTGCCCCATGGAAGTAATTAATATTCCTATGTGGGCACAACAGACGCTCATACCTCCCAAACCTGAAGAGCATATCTACTGGATAGTCCGTAAACCACTGGGGGAACACATAGGGACTATATCAGTGCCCTGTACCCGATTATCATGGGCATCTGTGATTACGAATCAGAATCTAACACAGTTCTAACTAAACCCTTCCAGAACTAGTGATATTAGGTGGACAGGTGGCAGAATACACGTAATGCCTAATGACAACATATATGAGTCATAAACAGCATTTACCTTGACAAATGTGAATGAATACATATGCCCTGTGACTGTCAATGTGTCAGGTTAATAGAACCAATCATCTAAATGTGTCCCTGAGGGTGTTATGCAGTGTCCCTGATACAGTGTTCATTCTCCCCCATTTGTATGTGAGGTCTGCTAGTGACGGAAAGCGCATTTTCTGCTGACTACCTTAGATGATAGAATAATATGTTGGGGTTACCACCTGTTCGCCTTTGTGAGGGACACTCCCCTCTGGGCAGTTGTGTCCTGCAAAATGAATGTTATTATGGCAGATGGCCTGTGATTTTGGGCTAAGAATCCATATATTGTCTGTAGTTGTTGCGTAAAACGATTATGTTGTATCTGAAACACCTAGATGTTATAGGAAACAGTATTAGCAACTATAATGCTACAACAATAACCTTTACTTATGCAAACCAATGAAGTAGTCAGTTTTCTATTGGCTGTGGGTATGTGTTGCCTTGCCAAATCTGACATCTCTACATATAGGTCCTACAGGGCTGCCACCTTTCCAAATCACCAAAGTGGGTCCTGCTCTGTAGAAATGTCAGATGTACCAGGTCAGAACAAACCTACAGCCATGCATAGTACAGAACTATATGTATTAGCACAAATCAAAGCTTAGTCTAGCAGCAGTCAAGTTGCTTATGCTACTTCAGATAACATATAGAAGTGTCATATATACAATAACTGTTACATGCAACTATTAGAGAAATGTAGAATATAATATTGTCTTGTAATCAGGACATTTGCTATGCCTAGATTATTTTTGCATGACACATATGCCTAAGGAGGGACTGTCCCACGTCAAGTGGGACAGGTGTTATTCCAAAAATCTCACTTCGGCCAATTTAAAAGGTAGAAAACCTACAATAGGTATGCAGCAGCATGACCCGGCAGACAGATGTAATTCCCAAAACACATCTGCTTGTCTGCATTGCAGAGTATCGGTTCCCATGTATCAGTCAGATGGGAGCAGATTGTATGAGGAACACGCATAACTCAATGGACAGGCTGCCAATTCCGTACAGTCGAATGCCATGCCGTCGCCTAATGGTCAGCCATACCCGATACTGTAATCATGTAGTCTGATATAATAGGCATCACAAGCGATTGTGCCTACCCAGCATGAGTGACAAATGCAAGCACCAATGCCGGTGCATGTGCAAGTGAGGGAGCAAGCGGGTGTAAGCGTGTTTGGCTATCAGTATATGAGTATTGCACTGTTAAAGAAATGTGGAGTTTAAAAAGTATAAGAAGCTGTAACTAGAGGTCAGCAGTGCTTAACACATGCAAACCCATGCACAACCACTCCCAACTGCTGCAATGTGCCTTACTCACTCCGTATCCAATGGCCTTGTTCTGGCCGCAAACAAAGAACCGTCCTTTGCAAGTGTTGGTAGCAACACCCTGCACACACAGCTAATGTGAATTACTAATACATCATGGCAAATATACAGACAATAGACATTACCACAAACATACCATACAGCACAGTCATCCAACAGTATAGCAATATAGATATGTCCAGACCACTGGTGTTTGCAGATCTGGCCGTCTTGTGTGTAAGTGTGTGAGCATGCCCAATATGACTGTTCTGCATGTTGTCGACTGACATTAACGTCATACCTTCATGTGTTTGCCAGGTAGTCAGTACTGTGGTGCCGACCTCTGGGTTGTACACGGACAGGTGGCATGCTGTGTCTTCAGGGTATCCATCGGTCATGTGGCATTGACTGTTGCTACATTTCTGCACAGCATGGGGGGACATCCAACTGTATCCACATTCCTACACAGCACCGGGGGGGGGGCGCACATGACTGTTTCATGTGTACGTTGGAAGGGGGGCACAGCTGACAGTTGTACACTTTTGCTACTACTGTACTGGTATGTCAGGTACTCCATTTCAGTGTGTGGACCTATCTAATGTCCTGGCTAGAGGCATACCAGTGTACTCCAGATCTTATTTTCAGACATCCTAGCCTTCACAACCTACATCCAACTGCCTGGCCTGCTGTAGTCTGTCTGTGTGTGTCTGTGGGGGGGGGGGGGTCATCCATTGGGCATATTCAGAGGCCATTGTACAGAATTTGTCTGTGTTGGTCTACACCTGTCCAGCTGTTTGAGACTTGTGTGGGCTGTATGGACACACATGATATTCAGCCCATTACCTGCAGTGGGTTAGGACACCCTGTGTACTACTGGCTACTAATTTGACCCCGGTATATA
Source organism: Protopterus annectens (assembly GCF_019279795.1). Taxonomy (NCBI): domain Eukaryota; kingdom Metazoa; phylum Chordata; order Ceratodontiformes; family Protopteridae; genus Protopterus; species Protopterus annectens. The sequence goes on from NC_056735.1 coordinate 1,960,887,012, forward strand.
CTACAAATGCCATGGTGCCACTATGGATGTGTACTGTCTGCTGCCCTAACATTCGACCACCAAATTCCCTTACATGCTCACATCCATACCATAGCTACAGGTAAAAACACATTCTAATACAACTGCCAATTGGTAGGGTGATTGACTGACCTTGAGGGAGTGCCAGACCTGAGAATAGAGCTGGAAGGCTGCCTATGTCAGATGCACACAGTGCACTTCCTATACATGGCTGAGTACGGGTAGTGTCATGTTTGGCATCCCTTTTACTGTCTGTGCGAGTCAGAGAGGGTGACATTCCCTGGGTACCTACTGTGTCAGTGCATATGCTATGCGTTGCCTCTTTGCCAAGGCCAGGTCATACTGGGCATGCCTCCTTCCGCCTACTGGGTCTGGTTCAGGTGGTTCCTCCTCTGAGTCACTCTGTGCATGTGCAGGCCTTGGCATTGGTGGGGGGCTGTGTGGCCCTGCCCCATGCTGTTCCTGCTGCAGCTGTTTCTGCAGGATCATATTGTGTAGCATAGCACATACCATAACAATTTGGGTGCATGTAGCTGGTGAATACTGCAAGGCTCCACCGAATGTGTCCAGACACCGGAACCATGACCTGAGCATCCCAAACACATGCTCAATTATATGTCTTGCCTGTGCGTGTGCCTCATTATGGTGTAGTTGTTCAGGTGTGTGTGCATTTCTGATGGGTGTCATCAGCCACTGCTCCAGTGGTACCCAGCATCCCCCACTAGGTGACCGTAGGGGATGTCCATATTGGCAAAGGTGCGGTACAGCTGTGTCAGATGCCATATATCAGAATCGTCATAGCTTCCAGGGCAGCCAGCACACACATTCAGTATAATGCCTTGGGCATCATATGACCTGGCAGTTGATGGATGGGATGTCCCTGCGGTTAATGTAGGCCCTACCCTGCTCACCAGGTGGTGCTTTAATACATACGTGCGTGCAGGCTATAGCACCCACTACCCCAGGGTAGACTGACATTTGGTGGAAGAGACGCATATTGCTGGCCAACACCTCATGTGTGTTGAGGAAATGTACGTGTTCACTGGCATGTGATGACATGGCATCCAGGAACTGGTGGAATACTCTGGATGCAGATACCTGTGAGATCCCCATGATATCCCCAGTTGTGCTTTGGGAGGTACCTGTGGCTAGCATACCTAGGCCTACACATACCTTGGTATCCACTGGGATGAGTTTCCCTCGGCCTTTTCGATGTGTCAGGTGTGGCCGGCACAGCTCAACGATCTGCTGTAGGTGGTCTCTGTCCACCACGTAATGCTCCACTATCTCCAGCTCATGTAGCCCCTGGTAGGTTAGCCTGGGTCTGTACAGTCTTCTCTGTCTCCTCACTGAGGGTTGTTCGGCAGCATTCACATCCTCACCACCCTCAGCCTCCTGCACATGTTGGTCTATGTTGCCTGCTGCAGCCCTTCTCATTTTGTTGGATTGTTTTGTAAAATTTCCCCGCATATATACACCGGTGGTGTAGAGTGTGGAAAAAACCCATGGGTATGGTGCCTGCTCACTTTATAGTAGTGTTCTGGGCCATGCTGGGCTTGTAATCTGCTGAGTGTGATAATTATCACCTGTTTTCCCAGCGTGTTCACCTTGACTACTCTCCTACTGCTGTTGTCCCTCCCAATTGCACTAGGTAGGTATAGACACACCCCTGGCTTAGGCGTGCTAAGGCAGGAGCAATCCCAAGACACAAGGCTCCAATGTACGTACAGTATGCCTGACACCCCCCCATGCTTTCACCTATATTCGAGTCCTGCACCTGGCTATCTATACACATACTCTCTTGGGACCTGCATCACACCCTGGGGATAAACGGGATTCACTATTTTCCACCTCATTTGCATAGTATTGTCTTGCATAGTTACATGACCCATACTGAGACTCCAAAATAATAACCACAGCTTACTGTCGCGCAGATCCGCACACAACTGGTTAAAAGTGTCTTAATATCACCATATTCAATGTCCCTTGTTCTTTCAAGCAACAAAATAACTGGTCTCTACATGCCTCAAACCCGGGACCCTGCACACGACAGACGATGTGCTTTACCACTAAGCCCTGGCAGATATACATACATCTGAGGTGATCACATACAGATCATCCATCACAGGCATTCAACAGTATAGGACATGTATTCCATCATGTAGATTTATGTGTGCTAATGTATATATATATATATATATATATATATATATGGGTCTACTACTAATGACCGAAACGACGATTCCCCGACAGAAAACTCACCGACGCCAGATGACCGACAGGTAAGTGTACCGACAGGGTGATTTGCCGACAGCGGAAAGACCGACAAGGGAATGTGCGACGCGACGTAAGTGTGCGATGGTGACGGAGTTAGGAGCGGTCAGGTAAGTGCTCGAGATTGTGGGATGTCGGGTTAGGCTGTGGGAAAGGTGAGTGTGTGTTCGTGTTGGAGGTATGGTTCGGGTAAGGTAAGTGTGTGCTAGTGAGGGACTGTAGTTTAGGGACGGGTTAAGTGAGTTAGGGTTAGGGTGCAGGTAGGTGATGTGTGCGTTAGTGTCGGAGCTTGGGCTAGGGGTGGGTTAAGTGAGTTAGGGTTAGGGTGCAGGTAGGTGAAGTGTGCTAGTGTCGGAGCTTGGGCTAGGGGTGGGTTAAGTGAGTTAGGTTAGGGTGCAGGTAGGTGATGTGTGCGTTAGTGTCGGAGCTTGGGCTAGGGGTGGGTTAAGTGAGTTAGGGTTAGGGTGCAGGTAGGTGAAGTGTGCGATAGTGTCGGACCTTAGGGTTAGGGTTTGGGTCAGGGCTAGTGTGTATGCTATGTAGTGTCGCGTGTTGTTCGTTTACCGTGTCGGTGTTTTGGTGTTCGGTGTTTTGCGTTGTCGGGTTTGTGTCGGGTTTGTGTGTTGTCGGTCATCTGGCGTCGGTGAGTTTTCTGTCGGGGAATCGTCGTGTCGGTCATTAGTAGTAGACCCATATATATATATATATATATATATATATATATATATATATATATATATGAATATATATGTACATACATATACATATAAACACACATACGTAGATATAGAATATATATCACACCAGCGGACCACATGACACCAAAGCATTAGACAAGAATGAAAAGGAAACCACATGCGCCTCCTGCATTATGTACTGGTGTTACTATCAAGGCAAGTGTGTTTCATTGCGTCCCATGGTTCACACTGTATTAAGGGTAAGATTAGGGCTGCTGACATTTACTCACCAGACCTATTGGCGAATGTATGTGCATGTCTTGCCAACGCAGTCTCTTGGATGATTGTGACATTTATGGACACTATATAGGAAAACAACAAAACAGCTCAACACATCCTGGAGCTAGCCACTCACAGGTACCACCACATAGGATATGACTGCCAAGCACACACACGTGTCATGCCTTGGAATGGAAAACCTACCTGTCTATTCTATCACACTACAGCATTACACAGTTCCAGAATGCACTCCCAAGATTACTGGGACACAGCAGACAGAAACACACAGTTGGCATGGCTGGGATTAGAACACAGACCTAACTACCTTATCACACTACAGCATTACGCAGTCACAGAATGCGCTACCGAGATTACTGGGGCACAGCCCTCCCAGAGGCATACTTCTAGGTGAGTGGCATCATCAGCAGTGGAAAAGACACCGATAGGGATTGTATGGAGTGTGAGCAGTCTAAAAGCATATTACTGTCCACAGGCAGACGGAGACAAACACACGCCAGTGGTGTGATCAGGACAACTGCCTATCTATGGACCACTATTACAATACTACATAGATATGAGCCGCTCCACAGACACTACACTTTTCAAGACTGTCAATATGACCTTCTAGGAATGCGGACATCGACATGGATGCTGGCAGTTATGATGTACATACCTGTGAACCAGTGTGTTCAATGTAGGAATCCATCCTGAAGTTGGGTATGGCCATCTGTTGCCTGGACAATCATTATCACTATACAGGGTTACAATGGCCATGCCCATACATATAGAGGCACATAACCGACACAAGGTGTCACTGGGCATGCTCACACACTTAGTAGCACACGACCGTTTGGAATGCACTATGTGTCCATCTACACAACGTCATACTTGGCATGCTCACACAGTAGCAAAGGGCTGTTTTGTATGCACTCTGATTCTAAACACAGAAGGGCACAGTGGTGTCGATAGCTGTCATTGTTAGCATGAACACTGAACTACATATATCTGACACCGGTCTTCTACACAACGTCTGCTGCTGTCTGTCACCTTAGATGTACCAATCTAAACCTGGCAGACTAATACCACCTGTGGTGATGTCCTGCCAGGAGTGGCTACTTCACCCATATAATGCCATGCATTGAAGAATGCCCTGAGACCAGGTTAACACCCAGACACCTAGAGGACAACTGCATTGTATGTGTATGCTATACGTGCTAGATGTGTAGCGTTTGTAATCACAGCTGCCAGTGTAGATCCAACAATGGGGAATACTGACATCTATGCAGTGAGGAACACCTGGCTGAAGGCTCAGTTGTGCACAATAGCAGTACCACCGTATACCTCGGATACAGACATGTGGGCCATAACACCGTTACGGACCGCTCCAGGTGGTGGTGTCCCCATGTACATGAAGGCCACTCGCATTTACTGACCAGTACACCCTCAAAAGGCATCACAGATGTGTCAGGTGCAGATCACAGTGTCAAAAGCCACATTCTAGGATGTAGCCCTCAGACATCACCATGTCCTTGGACCAGCAACACACATCCATACATGTGGTAGAACATATATTAGTACAACACCATGTGACCCATGACCAGTGGACTGTACCTAGCTCTACAGCAACTGTGCAGGCTACCCATGTACTGACACAGTTGCATCATGTGTTATGCAATGCAATGATACCACTATTCATAACCAGGTTGGCTGTACAAATAACAGGGGCCCTGGGTCATATACAGCTGTAACAGATGACTGTTGCTGTACACCAGTAAACATCCTCATGTTTGGATATCACATACATGTACCTGCCATGGATATGTACATGCCCCACACACACACACACACAACACATATGTACATAGCATAGCTGTTGCTGTCCTTCATGCAGACAGGTGGCTACAGCATTTACACACATGCACATGGAAGGTAGGCCCATGGCTTGGCTGTTGAATGTTAATAGTACATAAGGTGTGATAGCAATGTTGACTGAGTTAACATTCCCTCTGCACTGGTTACCCATGACAACTATCATATAATACAACAGTCCATGTGTCATGTATGTCATCACACATGTCCACCAATTGCAATGCCTACAAACATGGCTAAATGACAGGAATGTAGGACCTACACACATATACATGTAGTGGTGTGCATTCAGCTACCATGTGTGTGCAGTAGCTGATGTTTGCAGGTGATCTGTGTCTTACTACAACATGCAGTTGCAATGCAGCCCCATCATTGCCAACTGTATATGGTGAAATACTGACAGTACGGTAAGATGTACATCAGGTATGGACGGATGTGTGGACATAAAGTGGCGGGCCATCTTTGCAGATGGATGTTTGCTGAAGACATCTCACAGGTGTGTCACAAGCCATCCTACCATAACATGTGCAAACACTAAGCTATGTTTCTGTTAATTGAAGGGGAAGACATACAATCTACACAGCGGTCAGGGTGTCACTGACTGTAAATCACTTGACACCTGTAACACTTAAGACCTCCCATGTGCATATGTCAGCACAATTGCCAAAGGTAGCATTAGTACACATTGTAATGCGGGCAATACTGCTGCATGTTTGTCATACGTATCATAAGATAGCAGGTGTTTGATTCACAGTACTGCCATGTGCATTTGCTTGTGTGTCCATATATGCCATGTATGGTGGGGAAGACATCCCAATTGTTACTCACACCCCTGTACACTGTTGTAGAGATCTGTACATACTGCAGTGTAGAAAACAAGACATAGGCAGGGGTGGGGTGTGTATCACACACATGTGAGCTATCTGTATGTGCATGGCATAGGTGCATTCAATTGTGGACTCAACAGTGTGTGTGTATGTATGTATGTATGGCTGTCTGGTCCATGGAGTGAGGATGTATGTTACCATAGTGAACAGATAGGACCCCTAACCCCTCCAGGTGATGCAATCTACTACCCTGTTGATGCCGTCGATCTTAGGCATTACTGACTACCTGTACATGTTCATTCTCTGTGTTGCGTCATGTGGGTGCACAGTACTGTAATGGTGATTACCACATAGGCAGGGGTCCCCACCTCAACACTATCAAGTGTGTGTGTGTGCTACAGTGTCTTTGACTCCGTGAGTGTGTGCGTGTTACTGTGTCTGAATACATGTGTGCGAATACCTGTGTGTGTGTGTGTGTGTGTGTGTGTGTGTGTGTGTGTGTGTGTGTGTGTGTGTGTGTGTGTGTGTGTGTGCGTGTGTGCATGTGTGTGTGTAGTTGTGTGTTTTCATCCTGTAATGTGAATGTGTATTACGGCTACACAGTGAGGCCTCAAGCTATCAACTGGCCTCTACCCTTGTCATCAGCTAGACCGCTATGTAAACTCCCTGCCCCATGTAACTCTACCTATTGTGTCACCCAGTATGGATGTCACGTCTCTAGCCACTGTAGCTTAGTACACAGCTCCCATGCTCCTGGATCAGTAGATGTGTAGACATCTTTGGAATGTCAGCTTTTTTAACAGTGAGGTTGAAGCTACGAATAGCATGCTGGCACTGCCATACATGCCTGTGAGTAGTCCACATTTACACATGGGAAACTGCAAACACTGGTACTCAATGGCACATGCAATTAGACCTAAAGGAGGGAAGCAGGACATCATTACCAACATGCTGTTACTGTTGTTACCAAGACACATACTGTGAACAGAAAACAATGCATTCTAAACCTGTACTACATGGTATGTCTGCTGCATGTCAACAGTACACATCAATTGTAATCTACACGTATCTCCCTATTCTGTTCACCCTGTGCATCAGACCATATGAGCATGTTCCTGCACCGATGGTGTGGATGACAGGGTTGTGGCACAGGCATCATCATATGCACAGGGTGATAATGTTTGCCAGGGGCCTAGGCTGCACCAGTTGATGACATCATTTGTGTGGGTTAGGGCCTGTGATCTAATTGGCCATGTGTGGTTGTTATGCATGTGAGTGTTGCAGTGCCCTACAGATGTTTCTGGTGTATGCGTGTATGTGTGTGCACACAGTTCTGCCATGTGTCTGGCCTACACAGGGGTATTATTGACAGCTCCAGACTGTACAGACCAGGTTTTACAGCTCACGATGTCTGGCCACAGCCACTTGACCTGTGCCTGCCAGAGGTTGTACGGGCACTACCAGGCAGAGGTGCAGATTGGGTACTGTCCGATGACACATGTCCACTGGAACCATGTCCACATTGGGACTGTCCAGGGCCATGTCCATGTGACCTGCTGTGTCCTGGTGTGGACAGCGGAACACCAGCTGCACTGCTGCTGCTACCTCCACTATGGGAGTGGGCATGTGAGGTAGCTCATTCACGTAGACCTGCACTAGGTGATGTAGCTGGCATACGTCCATGTGCCATATGCTCACTCCTACCAGATGTTCCAACACAGACAGCTCACGCTTGTGGATTGTCATGCCACGGTCAAGGATTCCAACCATGTCACCCAATCGTCTGTCCAAAGCATCAGCAATCTGTTGTTGAGCATTTGCCAATGCCTGGATGTTGCCATTTAGAGAATGGATAGCAGCCCTCTGAAGCCTCTGCCCTTATCTGTTTTGCCATTCAACACATGCCTGTCCTGCCATTACAGTCTGAAACATGCGTCTGGTGACACCAGCTGCTGTGCTCTGTCCTGCAGGGGCATGTCGGCCAGAGGTCCGCCTGTGTGGCCCATCTCCAATCATTTGACTGACACCATGGTGTGAATACACACCTTCCGTAGCCACCACATGTTTCTGTTCCAAGATACCACACGCTAACTGTCCTTCCTCTATGGCCACTGGTGATGGGGTATGTGTTGGCATGAGATCTGTGTGTGGGGATGAGGGGTATATAGGTGGAATGGGAACCAATGGCACAGATTCAGCCCCTGACAATCCTGCCTGTGCCTCAAGCATATGTTCATCATCACTGCTAGAGTCTGTGTGAACACTAACATTAGATGGACCACAGGAGGGTAACGCACCTACATCACCTGTGAAGGCAAACAAAGACTCTACATTACAATACAGAAACACACACACACACACACACACACACACACACACACACACACACACACACACACACACAGATACACATAGACACACACAGCCACACACACACACACACACACACACACCATGCATGTGATTTGACAGAAGGCGTGCAACATGAATGTGATACAGCAGATGGCATGCAGCTCAGACAATAATAGTGGTAGTTATACATCCCTAAGTTGCACACAACAGCAAGCATGTGTCATAGCAGAAGCCATGCATTTTACACAAACATGGTAGTAAGCATGCATCCCTGTGTTACACCATGTTGACCAGCACAGGTTAACAGTACACATGGCTGATGTGTGATATATGACCTTGACATTAGCATGTAGTATGACATGTAATCTGCTGACGTGTGCATTGACATGCATACATGTTTGACACAATGGTGTCTTGTCACATGTACAGTGGTGTAATGGTGTCACATTGCAGTGTTGTCTGTACACCCTACAGATAAAATGCAGTATTAGCAGATGTGCATGACCATTGAAGGGTATTATGAGGCGTTTATATTGCTATACAATGTGAAGTACAGACACAGTGCCATTGCATGGAATCATGAGGTGACTCTATTGCTATACAGTGTGGATTACACACACAGTGCATAGCCATGACTGTGTGCATACACAATACATATATACTGTGGATTGTGACCCATGTCACTGAGGTGTATACACAGTAAACCATAATGTGTAATGTGTGACACAGGTCACCGAAGGACATAAGGATGACACCCCTGCACATCTGCAAACATATTTTAGCTGCCTGGCATCCATGTCCACACATGGCAGACTTGTCAATACACCATGTCTCACATGAGATTTGTGTACCACACACACCAGGTGCACAGCTGACAGTGATGTCCAACAGCAGCAAGGGAAATGTGCTGTATCTGTGGCCTGATGTGGTTGTCTGTATGTATGTGGATGCTGTACAGGTGACTACTGTCATGCTGTGACACAGTCATGATGTTCAACACGTCTTATGTGGTCGAATGAAGTTACGCCTCCACAAGCTGTCCACAGGCTTATAGGATGTCCCACATCTGCAATATAACCATTCAACAAAGGCTATAGTTGGACCATGTGTAGCCAATGTACACACAAACACATCACATATACTGTGTGTTGCTAGATATCTCTGGCCATCATCCATGGCCATGTGTGAACATGTGTTGGCCAAACGGTTGTGATGGCCATCTGTCTCACATGTCTGTGTTGTCCCATATGACATACACCCATAGATGTCAGATACTCCACTGTCCACAGGGTTATGCAGACAAAGGGTTATATGTTTGGTATGTGGGGTATGTCTTATGGGATAGTGAGACAATGTTGCAGCCGGACCACTACATGTCATGGACATGTCAGATGGCACATCACAATGTGTGCACTCATTGCAGGGGCATATTCCACAATGGTGAATCTTGTGGGCTGCCCATACTCCAGCTCACTGTGTAGTACTGTTTGTGTACCCCACATGTGTAGTTCTGATGTATAGTACATATTCCTACATTGAACAACACCTCCACCATTGTATTTACAGCTGTCCACAAATCTAGCAATGACAGTTTCTGAGGTTTCATGTTGGTGTTTCACTTAGATTGTAAGTATTGCACATGGGTAGCCCAGTGTGATGGATTAAAGATGTGACCTGTATATTGTGACTGGACCATAAATTATGTGTACATGTGTTAACTGGCCACATGGTGAATAGATCTGTGCATTAACATGCCTGATACTTATAACTGTCTCACCTGCAATGGCCTGCTGTCTCTGCAGAACACCAGAGGTACCTATAGAGGCGTGACACAGCAGTATGATCATTATCCATGACTGTATGACAGCTACAGGTTGCAATGTGCATGTTAACACATTCGCCAGTACAATAGGATATACTATGGAGTATGCACATGTGTGCATACACAGAGTAGCATACTATAGTATGTGGCATGTCTGTATACATGCCTTGCATATGATGTTACATTACATATTGAAAAGTGACACATGCAACTATATGGGATATAATAGTTATATGTGCAGTAGTGACTTACCAGGAAACTCCAGGCTGGGTGGTTGAGAGACACCCACCTCCACGATGGCAGCCAGGGTTTGTGGATGCTGTTCTGACTGTGTCCCCAGGTTGGCCAGTAGCTCCTTGGTACGTGTGAGTGGGGGCTGGGTTGGTGGCCCACCACCTGTTGCACCTTGTTCCCTGGTGATGGCATTTGCACTCTGTTTCGCATGTCTGATCAGCTCCGTGCAGTGTCTGCACACCTGCTGGTATGTGCAGTTATGGCCACCCACATCATTAACCCTCCTGCAAAGTTCCTGCCACAGGTCACCACACTGCTGTGCATGCTGTGGCACATGGCTAAATAATACATCATAGTAGTCTTGGAGGTAAGGTATAAGAGCCTCATCCTCCAAGCAGGTATAGGCTAGGAGCCTTGCTCGTGGCATATCTGGAAGACATAATGATGGAGACAGGTCACAGTATCTCAGAGATGCCCAGAGATACAGCTGCACATACATGTGTATCACATTTATTACATATGAACAGTTGTCTTTGCAAACCTTCATGACACTGACAAAACTGACATGTTTGTGTCACACACATGTGACACCCAATGGGGATTGGATATTATCACCATATATATGTGTCAACTGATTACATTGCTCATACTCCATGTGGATGCTGTCTTGATGTGGGCATGTCTGTTTGCCTGTACTGGTGTTCTTACCTATCAACACATGCCTGGATGTGCACATATTAATGCTGCCAACCTTGATGCTGTGTATATGTCACATATCAACACATACACTGCCGTAACGGACATGACCTGTGACAATGTAGACATGCACATGGAAGCCTTTACATGCATGTGTTTTGCCATATACATCTACACGGCACTGTACAGCAGTTCAATATCATGCCACATATAGCCTGTGTTGCATATGTGGTACACATGGGACAATGGCTAGCTGGATGGTATTTGCAGGGATGGTTATCAACTATAGCATGTTCGGCCAAGGTCATATAGTAGTCTGTATGCCTTGGGCCATGTATGAGTGTAGGATGTAAGGTTTCCTAGCTGCAGCCGACAGCCATGTTTCTGGCACCAGGTGAACCAGTGCCACATAACTGATCCAGACAGTTAAGATACGTCTACCATGCAGTCATCGCACCATGTCTGACAGAGGTGAAATGTGCAGCTTTGCTGGACAGGGTTGCATAGTATGGCAGGAGTATGCAACGTGTATTGCACAAGGATCTGTCCAGCATGTGGCAATCCTTGTACTAGGAAGGTGGATGTCCATGACGTATGTATTTCAGATCAGGATATGTACGCGTAGCATGTCCAACATCACAGTGTTGGACATGTCTTTATGCAGGGTAGGCATCATGCTACATAGTGGAGATGAGGATTCTGAAGGCTGATGTTGTCCATCCAAACATGGGAAATACCCCTTAAAGGTGATATGTGCTCTAATATTGGTCACTTGAGTGATGAGTATGGCTGTACAATGATCTCCATTTTCATAGATGGCACCCTGTCATGACTAGGGTTGCCTCTTATGACTACCTAATAGGCTCGGTGATGTCACTAGCTCAGGGAGGTAAACTGCACAGCACCATCCCTTACACACAGTGTCCATTATGTTGACTGCTGCCTAGGTGGTAGTTCATGGGTACAGGGTTATTAACCTAGCAGTGACAATGCAATATGCAGCTGTCAGATTGTACACATATGTCACACACCTCACCCACAAAGCCCATTCTGTAGGTAGTCCACAACACTGAGTCAGCTATTGCTCCTAGGTCATAGCCATTCACATACTTACATAGGCAGATGCCTCCCATTTGTCTGTGTGGTATGGACTACAATGAGGGGGTGAACAATGAATTAACCCTTTTTTACTGTAGCTGCCACTGGTGTGATATGCACATATTACTTAGACACCTTTTGTAGTGTTGGTTCTGTCAACAGTCCACTGGCAGAACACTCCTGTGACATACAAAGGTACATCTAGTATACTGAGTGTAGGTGGAACACAGTATGGGTGATGATGTCCTATGACCTGTCACAGATATGATATGCAGTGTGAAATCATCTGTACTGTCATCTACATCTGTACTGCTAACAACATATACATTGATTAAGGTTCATGGACTTTCAGACCAGACTCAGCAGGGTAGTAATGCAGTGCCTCCCATTATGAGTGGTGTCTCCACTTTGTGGGTTGTGATAACTGTTGGTGTGCACCATTCAGTGTTTTTACAGACTGACATGAAGCTATGTTTTACATGATGTGTATGTGTAGAGCAAACTGTTTTGCCATATGCGTATGATACAACCATAGATGTGGACAGGTCCCATGCAGCCTGAGTGCACCTTGTACCATCATAGTTATAGATACAGGGGCTCTGTAGTGTTCATGGATATGTGATTGTGTACCTGTTGGGGGGCAGTGTGTTTATGTTATCCGACACCCTATCTGTATTGCTTATTCTTGCTCAGGACTTGTTCAGAACATGTAAGCACTTCATGAGCTACTAATTACTATAGCACTCAATCCTCCTCATTACCTACAGGTAAACACTGTTTGTACTTACATTTCCTGCTTGCTTAGAGTAAAGCAGATTTTGTACACACTTTCCTCACATATCTAGTGGGAAATAGTTAAATATTCAGGCATGTCCAAGTGTCAATTCCCAGTGTTATCACCTGTCTATATGATGAATATGGGCATCATGAGGCAATATAGAAATTGTCTTGTGTACACAGTCAATACTCCCCTCCTAACATACCACACTACAACCTCTGGGAGATGCACATATCTAGCCATGCTGGAGGTAAAGCTCTCTCCAACCCAGACTGAACCTGACAATCATGTGGGGATGTTATACGTTTGCACCACACCACACACATCACATAGTCTCACTAGATCTCCACCACCACCACAGGCCACACATAGTAAGACTACAGCATTTTCAGAGCCTCTCAATACTACTCTGTCTAGGCAACAGAGAACTCCAAAGCAGAAACGCAGGCAGCACCCATCACCCAACACAACACCAGTTACTTATAGCCCACAGACTCAGTGTGCCCATCAACCACAGCCAATAGGGTGATATAATGTACCCAACACATTAGTCATAGGTGACTCTATAGGCGGTCACACTGATGTCCCACTCAGCAGGCTACACAAGGTGATAGTTACTATCAGCTGGCTGTCGGGTAACAGGATCTGCAACATAACCTATGCACTCAGGTCACTCCTTAACAGGTACAATATGACTGTGTCATTCTCCATGTTAGCATGAATGCCCTGAGATGTAACTTCCTGGACTACATGTGCAGAGACATGGAATACCTCGCCGATCCTGTAGCCCAGGCAGGTATCGCCCTAGCCCTGAGAAGCATTCAGCATTCATCCAGACTGATAATGCAGTACAAGGACTGAATTATTTACTTCAACAATTGACTATGCTTCTGGTGTCATTCCAAGGGTATCCAGTATCTGTCTGCTTTGAATGACATGGTCGACAGAACATGATGCTTTGGCACAAATGGCCTGTACCTGTTGGCCCTGGGATTACAGATAACATCTAAGGCTGTTGCTGCTCCTATAGTGCCAACAGGCATGGTTCAAATAACATATTCACCACCATAACAGCAACTGGCAAGCAAAACCTGAGGGTAATGCTACTCACTGCTTGACATCTTCATCTCAAACGCACTCAGCCGAGGCACTTCTTGTAATGGTCCACTTCGATATCTCTGCAGTGACTGAGACCTGCTTCTAGGCTCCTGAGAGCACCCCTGCACTAACAGGCTATTACTCATATCACACCTTTCAGTCATGTAACCAGGACCGGAACACCCACGGCGGAGGTGTGTCCATATTTCCAAAGGATATACACACCTCCAGGCTGGTTGCTTAGCACAATGCATCAGAGGTAATCCAAGTGCAACTAACTCTGGCCATAACTGCTCTACAAATTGTAGATTGCTACAGATTCCACACCATACCCCATGGTTAATGGTCTTCACTTCTTGACGTACTGAAAAGTAGGGTTCAAACAGAAACTACTGATGACACTACCCACCATTAACTGGGATACCTACTCATGTACCGACACATTAGGCCAATGCTTTCTGGGATTCATAACCTCCAATCGGCTGGATCAACCTATCCACACCACCACTAGGGCCAACAATATCCTATACCAGGTCATTACCAACATGTGTGACTGGTGTTCTTCACCTGGGGTTATCTCCTCGTTAGTCAGATCCGAACGTATGCTAATCACCCTTGTTATCCACATCCTGGCACCACACCTTTTACAGAAAACACAGTACAATATTTCTACAAAGCCAACTTCAGGCTTCTTATGACAGCAGTAGTAAATGTCATGACACCCATGCAGATGGACAATACAGTTACAACTGCTGAATCATACACAACTGCACTTAATTAGCACTTACACAACTGCATGGATCATGCTATCCCAACCAGAGCCATAACAGTACCCACTAGAAAATGGATGCCACTCTGGAGGTCCACTGCCATGGACATAATGTACAACAGAAGGAGGAGACTGTTGCAAAGTAGAGTACAATCCCATGAGTGGGGGAGCTCCCTGGTCAGCCTCAGTAGGAATCTAAGATCCCTTATCACATCCTACAAAGCTAGCTACGTAAACATTACCACGACTCATTCCAAGGACTACCACAAAGCGTTCTAGAGGTATGTCACTACTCTTGATGCCGATACCCACATCTGCTCTGAAATACAGCAGTTAGGCATGAACATTACAGAACCGACTGATATTGGCAACATCCTGTCAGATAGGTTCAGTGCTAACTTTACACCCCTCTCACACCCTAAAGGGACCATATCTATACAGGAACTGTGCAGAGTCCCTGTGATCACAACTACGCAGTTCAAAGCTGCACTCTCTAAAGCCAGGAACACAGAATCCATGTGACCGTACAACATCCCAGGCTGCGATTTCCACGAACTTCAGAACGAAATGGCTCCCCACTTGGGCACCATATTCACTGATAGCCTTGCATCAGGCATTGTGGCCCCTGAATGGTGCACAGCAACAGTTATCGCACTCCACAAAGGTGACGTCACAATGGACCAGGGGAACTATTGCCCTATATGCCTGACTAGACTGATCTGCAAGGCTATGGAGCACATCATCATGGCTCTCATTCACAGAGACATTGGTGGCCTCCAAACCTTTGATCCCACCCAGTTTGGATTTGTTAGGGCTAGACCATGCCTAGTAAACCTGATGGAGTCCTTTGAGACAGTTACCAAGGCAGTAGATGAGGGTAAGGAGGTCCACACAGCCTACCTTCTCCTCTCAAAGGCTTTCAAAACTGTTCCCCATTCTGGTATTGTCAACATACACATCCACCTGCACATCAACCCCTACGTCATGAGATGTTATGCAAAGTGGCTCATGGACAGAACCTGCACAGTGAGGGTAGCATACCCTAGTTCCTACTGTAAATCAGTTACAATTGGCATCCCCCAGTCCTCGGTCATAGGGCCCCTCGTGTTCGGTATATGCTTCTCTGAGGTACAGGTTAGCACAGAAGGACTTATCCTGAATAGGTTTGCAGACGACTGCAAACTAGGGGCCATGATTGATTCACCAGCTGATATAAATACCCTCTATAAGGGTGTCACTGGGATGGATACCTGGTGTCAATAACATGGCCTCAAGCTGCATGCCACAAGGTGCATAGACATCCCCTTTGGATTACACCAATCACCCACAGACTATCACATAGGTGGTAGTCCCCTACAAACATAAGACATAATAAGGGATTTTAGAACCCAAGTAGATAGCATCCACTCCTTTGATAACCATATTGCCAAGGTGGTGTGGATATCCTTCTACGTGGCCACCCTAATCTCTAATGGGTCTGTAGCCAGAACAAAGGTAGCCATTGTGCCTCTCTACTCATGGATTATGAAACACATTAAAGGGTACAACACCCCATTTGGGATGTACCTTATGAGACAACAGCAATGGCTTTAAATACCACATTACCACACCAAGAGGATTACTGACCTCCGAAGGATGACGTATGCAGCCCAACTACAGAAACCTCAACTGAACTCATTTGCATACCGCATACTCAGAGGTGATCTCTGCTGAGCATACAAGGCCCATGTCCAAAACAATATTGATGGATATGCTCCACATAAGCAAATGCCACTGAGAGCCACATGCTCTGGGATATGCACCTAAATGCAATGATGACTAGGACGTGCTGGAGGGATACATTCCTGACCCGCACACTCACCATACTTTGGAACATGATTCCTATGTACATCAGGCAGGGACCCTCACTAGCACTCTTCAAGAGATACCTCAATGGATGGATGGGAGACAGACTTGTACACCAGGGATCACTGCAGTGTCTCTGCTGTACAGAGGCACAGGAAACAAATGGTTCTGCTGTTCACAGGCACAGGACACTAACCTAGAGAGGTGCCGCAAGTGAAAACACTGTAGTTAGGCTTACAAATGGACTTGGCCAGACAGCATAGTACCTAACTATGAAACTATGAAGCTATTACATGTCTTTTGTGCATGGATAATTAACTAGCTCTTCCATTTCAATTAGCTATCATGCTGATACACTGTCTGGTGACTACAAGTCATATATATCCTGTTATTGTGTATTGTACATGCCAATAGACATAACTGATGTTTGCATAATATAACAGTAATGCTATGTAAAATGTTAGACATATCTACCTACAATACTGTACATTTCACATTTTTGCAACAATATCCCACAATGCAAATCATAATTGCACATCAGGACCACCTTAGACATGTTATTCTCAGTTATACGCCCACACATATGCCTACTGTTACAGTATATCAACAAATACTATCCCCTGTTATGGCATATACTTGTTGGACAAACCCTGCCACTTACAGTGGCTGGAGTGGAATTGTTGTGTTTAAAGTCCTTATGTAGCATCCCTTGTGGTGTATGAGGTGTTTACCTTGTGGCCCACAGCAGTACACACAATTTCTGTGAGCGTTACTATGCTCAATAATACATCACTACATCATACCTTTTCCTACTATATGCATTGCGTACACTTTCATTAATACAGAACAGGTACTACATACACTAACATACTGAGTGTTTTACATACCTTATTAGTATTCTGAGTTGATGATAATATCAGTGCTATTCCTTTTCTGTTTTAATGGTTTTCTCGTATGTACATATGGTTTGAATGTATGACAAGCTATCCTTTTATACGTAGATACCATAACATGTGGTATCCTGCCACCAATTGGTGTTCTGGAGTAGATGATTACATGCACATCAGCTCGATTAGCCAATTACATGGCAACAGTGGGGTATAAATGAATACTCCACTTGGCCGTTGTCACTTTGCCCTATCTTCGAGGAAGACGGCCTCGATGTGTTGTTTGCAATGAATTGCAACAGCTATATGGAGACACAAAGAGATATTTTAACTTTATGGCCCCTGTGGATTGTGTGTAATGGCTAGAGGATGTAGTTCTACATGTGAGTGTAGCTGTTATATCAGCCGTCTGATACGGGATTATTGCAACCAAACCCTGTAACATCAATGTCTGTTCCATTGTACAACAACAACGATTTCACATAGGGCCATTATAGCGTGTCTCTCACAAGGTATGTTAAGGCTTCTGCAGATGTCATAGAGTGAGTGGATGTTTGTGATGTTATTACAGTCTGTATTGCAATTGTTTCGGGTGTGGGGGAGATGTAGGTGGGTGTACATAGCAGATGAAGGTGTGTAGGAACTGCATTTATACATATTCCATATGTGTGTGTGAGGGATCCTTCCCTAAATGAAGACCTATCATTTAGTAGACTAATACTATGGTTATTGTAGGCTTATTCATTAAGCCATTGTTAATTGGTTCCCATATAGCATGCAGGTGATGTTGGTCCTTCAATCCCTTCGGAAATACATCAGTATGTAATGAAATGTTGCTACATGAAAGCTGTCTCGTGTATTTCTGTCACAGATATTTGCACTCATTGGAGGTGTGTTGGTGACTGAACCTCTTTGGCTTGGGTTGCCAACTTTTCAAATGGCCATAGTGGGACATTTGCAGGACACACATCTGATTTTAGAGACCGACACATACCCACGGTCAGTACAAAGTATAGAATTTTACATTTATGCCTATATAAAAGCTTATATTCATGTAGCGGTTTACTTGCTTATCCTGTTTCTTGTTACATGTAGGTATTTTAGATACAGATTACTATTTTATGCAACCATTACATTAAATATGGAACATGCAGGACATCTGGAGATAGTAGGACATTAGTATTTGTACTAATTTTGGTCAGGACACTACCGCACATAGAGGGACTGCCCCTCGCAAGGTGGGACAGGTGGTAACCCTATCTTTAACTCATGTCCATAGCACATATTAGTAATAGTGTATTATAGCAATAACCCACACCTGGGTGTGGGTAATGCTGAATTTACCCACGGTTGGTGTGGTTTGGTCACGAGGGCGATTCTCCATTGCCTTTTTTAAAGCTGTCTCGCTATGTTAAACTCCTTTAACATAGCAAGACAGTTTGTAAAAAGCAACAGAGATTTTGCTTTCTCTGTTGCTTTTGCCCACAGCTTTGATGTACTGCATAAGCATACGCATGTACAGTACATCAGAACTGCCGCAGAATACCAGACAGCTGCAGAAGGGCAGCAAGGAGGGATTCTACAATGTCTTTATTTAAGAAAAATAATTATTTATTTTCTTAAATAATGTCATTGTATAATAGCAATAACCCACTTCTGGGTGTGGGTAATGCTGGATTTACCCACAGTTGTCTTTGTTTGGCCACTAGGGCTTCGCCCCAATGACCAAACCACACCAACCGTGGGTAAATCCAGCATTACCCACACCAAGGCGTGAGTTATTGCTATAATATACTCTCCATATCCTTTGTTCATAACGTTCGGTCGTGGCAGAATGTGTAATTGCTATGGTCCATGGTGTGCACATATTTGAAGACTTCAACCACAGTATACGGCATACCCACAGATTCAGGAACGCACACACTTCCAACAATCACAATACCGTTCACAGACTCCCAAACCCCACAATATCGAACACTCAAACTCGCGACAGTCAAACTCCCGGAACTAACACAAACACAAACACAGAACACACACACACACACACACACACACACACACACACACACACACACACACACAGACACACTGCTACCCATCACATCCAAACAAACCATCCTACACTACGTATGGCCAGGTGGCCATGCCCCCATACACACCCCATGTGGGTGGCTGCGCCCCCCCACACCACACCTACTGTAATAATCTACCTCCGAGATAGCACGAACAGACACACGAAGAAAACACACACACACATTTCATTCCCACGGAAACACACCGCACTCAGAACACACACTTACACACACTACAGCAATCAGAAACTCACTTAAACACAGTACCTACCTGGACCGCAGCACCAAATAAATGCCCCTTAACATCGTGATAATAGTACTCGCGGTTCTAGTGTTCCGGTACTGTGGTCTTTCGGTCTTTAAGCCTCGTGATTACGCGTGTCGGTATGTAAAGCATTTGGTATTTGGTAGTATCCTATTTATATGTACCTCCATGGTTGTGTACATGTTGTTAACCTATCTATATATTTGCATATATATGTATCTCCGTATATATCGACATATATCTCTCTATCACCCTTTCTCTCTCTATAGTTTATATATATATATATATATATATATATATATATATATATATATATGTATAGAGAGAGAGAGAGAGAAAACACACCTTTTGTTGGGTACATGGCAGTGTATACTATTTCCCGAACTCCGCCCTTTTGCATTTTAACCTGTCACAATACACACCTGCCATTGGTACATCTCGAGTAGCTTAGTGGTAGGTGATTGTGTACACGGTTGCCTGTTCTACTCCTGGCAGGGGTCATTTTACCTCTCAGAGCAGGCACTATTAGTACAAGGGTGAATAACACAAATTTCAGTGGTTCTCGACAGCTTTTCTCGTGATCTGCGCGATATTCAGCAAAGCTTAGACCTGTTTTGCGCATATCCATGTAGTCATGTTTAAATGATGCTTACCGGCACTTGCCGGTGCAAAAACCCACTAACATGTGCTTAAACATGCTCTAATGACCTGCATCCAACATCCATTATTCGGGACATCGGAATTACGTAACAGCCCTTGCAGGTCATGAAACCGGGAACATGCATGAGACAGTCAGTGGCTTTACCACTGGGGCATCTGGGATATGTACAAGTGTTATGGTGTTTAGTATGTGGACTGTACTATGGCTGTTCCTCCATACTGCAAACAAATGTGTAACTCAGTTAGTTTACATATGGATGATACGTATTAATGGTATGTCCAAGTGATGCTTAATGGATGTGCTCCAGCTATGGGAATCCATGTCACAGTGAGCCACACACTGTAATGTGCTACACCTTGCCACAACCATAACTGGAGAATGCTGGGGTGACAGATTCCTGTCATGGGTGCTCCCCATGCTTTGGAACTACATCCCTGATGACATTATATGGAGCCCCTCATTAACACACCAGGGAATCCTTGCAGAGTGGGTGGGGAACAGTGGCTACACCCCAGGGATCCCACAATTGGCTCTGCTCCACAGAGGGACAGTTAGTTAATCAATGGGATGGCGACAGTAGACACATTTTGGCTAGGCTTATGAATGGCCTCTGACAATTAGGCATGTACCTACTGATGTACCTAGGAACCTATACATACAGTATCAACACATGCTGTTAGCTTAATTTACTGTTCAGGTGTTGACTTACCGTGTACCAATAGCTGTTGTGTGTGCAATAGTTGAGGGCTGTCTATGTAGGATGCACACAGTAGACCACCTATACATGACAATTTACAGATAGTTGTGTGTGTGTGCCATCCATTTTACTTTGTGTGCAGGTGGAGAAGTGTGTCAGTCCGTAGGGGCCTACACTGTCAGCGTATGTGCTTTACGTTCCCTCTTTCCCAAGGCATGGGCATATTGGGCACGCCTCTGTCTGCCTGCTGTGGCTGGCACAGGGTGTTCGTGGTCTGAATCCCTCTGTGCCTGTGATGCCCTTGGCAATTGCGGTGGGCTGTGAGGGCCTTCACCATTATGTCCCTGCTGCAGCTGTTTCCGCAGGATCATATTATGTAGCATGGCACATACTATGAAGATGTGGGCACACATACCTGCAAAGTACTGCAAGGCTCCACCAAATATGTCCAAGCAACAGAACCATGATTTCAGCATCCCAAACACATGCTCTATGATGATTCTGGTTTGTGCGTTTGCCTCATTATGGCATTCTTGCATGGGTGTGTGTGCATTTCTGATGGGAGTCATCATCCACAGCTCCAGTGCATAGCCAGCATTCCCCATAAGGTGGCCATATGGGATGTGCCTCCTGACAAATACCTGGTACAGCTGTGAGGCATGTCAGATGTGGGAGTTGTGGTAGCTTCCAGGGCTGCCAGCACACACATCCGTGATAATGCTCTGGGCATTGCACATGACCTGGCAGTTGATGGAGTGGTATCTCTTGTGGTTTATGTAGTGCCTACCATGCTCACTGGGTTGTGACTTGATATGTATGTGCATGCAGTCTATTGCGCCCAATATCTTCAGGTGGTCTGCCACATGGTGGAATAGGCGCATATTGCTGGCCAACTCCTCCTGAGTTCGGGGGAAGTATATATGCTCATTGGCATGTGGTAACATGGCATCCAGGAACTGGTGGAGTACCCTGGATGCTGATGCCTGTGAGATCCCCATGATATCTCCAGTTGGCCTTTGAAAGGTACCTGTGGCTATTATTCTCAAGCCTATACATACCTTCGTGTCCACTGGGATGGGTTCTCCTCTGTTGTTTCTGGCTCTGAGGTGTGGCCGGCACAGCTCAACAATTTGCTGTATAATGTCCCTGTTCACCCTGTAATGCTCTACTATCTTCAGATCATATACCCCTGGTAGGTTACCCTTGGTCTGAACACTTTTCTCCTCCTCCAGGGCCTGAGGTGGTTGTCAACATCATCCTCCACACCACCTTCAGTCTCCAACACATGGTGATGAATCACAGCTATGGCAGCACCCAACAAGTACATTGTAAAAGTTCCCCGTCTGTTTACACCGATGGTGCAGTGTTTGGGAATACACGAGTGTGTGTGAGGTGCCTTCACACTTTATACTATTGTGCTTTGGAAGCTGATGATGTCATAGTGTGTGTATGTACAATCAGATCTGCAGGGTATCTTACTTATGTGTTTTACTGCAGGTACTGCTATGGTGGTGCCTTTGGTGTTGAATTACATTTAGCTGCCATGGATGACCTCCTGCCCTTGCCTTCACTTTCAATAATGATTACCCTTCCATTGTCAGGCATGCATCCAGCAACCTGCTTTCTTGTTTTGTACTTTCCCAACCCAGGATTGTGTTGCGAAATGTGTTCTATTGCCGATCTACTGCAGGTTTGCTTTGCTCTGCGGTGACAGTTCTCTTTTCTTTGCAATCCGGCACCACCCCTATCCTGTTCTGCAGGTTGCTACTAGCAGCCTTGTTAGCTACCATCAATGGCCCACTGTGAGTTAATAGGTGTTAATTACTCAGTTGTAATCCAATTACCCTACTGTGGCATTTCCTTATTGTCTTCCCATAACCTTTCTGTTTTAGCTGTGGTGCGTGCCGCATGCAGCCGTTTACCGGGTTTCCAGCACATTGTCATCCACATACACATGCACTTTCGGTCAACTTGTGTGCTCTCAGCTAAGCAAAGCTATGGCTACATCCACACCCCTATCCTGCAGCTTTGCTTAGCAATGGACAACCCGGATTAGCAATGCTCCAATGTGCTTACACCTACAGTGGCACACTCCTCTGCTGATGTCATGTATACCTCCAGGCCACTCCTCGGTGTTGTACCACTGTGCCGTGTGGTACATTCTTAGGCTGGCGGGACATTTGCGATTCAGTATTACTTGCCTCATTTGCATGGCATTGACTACTAATTCATAGTTACCTCGCCGAACACTGTCACAGACCCTTAGCAACCCTTGCACCTTGGTTGTGGTGTAGCATGCATACTATTGACTATTATGGCAAAATCATGATTTGTGTTACATTGCAATTTTATAACATCTGTATATATTTTCCTTGTGTTCCCATTTGCACACACATGCCCTGCGGTTGTACTTTGCGTTAGTGTGGCCATGACATTAAATGTTATTTTTTATGTGTTGTGCATGTTTTTTTTATGCCATTGGCTGTATATTTCACCATTGGCATATGTTAACTTTGTAATATTTAAGTTTGGTCCACTTTCATATCTCCAATGTTCTGTTTGGAAAAATGTAAACCTTTTTTTTGGTTTACATTTCTGTATGCTTACGCTACGCCTGCACCACTTCATGAATCGCTATGTACCTTAATTTCCATGCTGCACTACTGTGCATGGGGTGATTAGCATACGTGAGCCGAGAGCTGTGTAGATCTGGCATGTGCTGGTAGTGCACATGGAATTGGATCGTACCTGAATCGCTTGGTGGCCATATTTGTCATTAGACCGCCTACGTTACGCCTGCGCCTGGCGCAAGCTTCATGAATCCTGGGGAATGTGTAATCAATTTGTGAGTTTTGATGGTAATAAATGTTTATCTCCATATACCATACATTTAAAGCTTAAATTATTTATAGGAACTAGGAGAGAGTATCTAAGCTATACTGATGGACTTCAGAAAATCATTATTAAAGCATCTAAATCAGGAAACACTTTGCAAATGCTTTAGAGGTAATGAACAACTAATTGCTAATTAAAACAAAGCATTTAAAGTACAAAACATTCCATGTAACAGTTTAATCTAAACTGTATTTACAGTATGTAATTTGAAGACCACCTACTATTTGCTGTACTAACCTAAATCAGTATCCCCTTTCTACATACTAAATATTTGTTCTTACTTTGTGAATAATATGTATTTATTTTACAACTGAATTAGCAAAGTAAGTGCACCTCAATGATGGATACAAATGGAGATATGGTGTTCTCTAAATTAATTGGATATTTATTTAGTATCTTAAGCCTGTATCATTTGTTCTGTATAATTTCTTATGTAACTTGCTCTCCGAGAACAAGATGTGGCTGAAATGGGTCAATAGACTATTCCACTTCTTCACCCTCTTTTGGCTTTTCCCAGTTAGGGGTCACCACAGTGGATCACCTGTCCACTCATGATTGGTAGTGGAGTTTTACAGTGTTCAGTTGCCAGCCTGGTGCCCCACCTTGCACAGAAGGCACACACACACACACACACACACACACATACACACACACACACACACACACACACACACACATTCACGCCTAGGGCCAATTTAGAGTGTCTAATCCACCTACAGCATGTCTTTGGACTTACTGGTCAACAAATATTAAATAAATACAATTGTTATGATAAAGAAACAAATGTTACTTATGTTGAATGCTTATTTGATTTTAGTGTTAATATTAAAATAGTTGGTAAAAATGGACAGACCTTTTTAACACTTGACTTTGTGAATGTATACTGTCTTGTGATTGTTATTGTATAAAATAACCTGTAAATAAGTTAAAGCTGAGATAATGTTATAAACATTGCCCAGAATGTGAAATGACTTCAGTTTGTTTTTAGAAGGTGTACTTGTAGAAGTAGTTGGTTTACCATGACAGTGTACAGTACTGTTGAAAATATGATTGAACTGCCTATGGGTACATTTAACTAATGGGCAGGTTTTTTCTCAGTAAAGAAACTATGTGCCAGCAGTTATATAGTCCCCATGTATTCCTATCTATCTGTGGCATGACTAGGCCTGTGGCACTTATGTTGTGGATGTCACACAAAGCATGCCATTTTGGATGGCAATGCTTGCATGATCTTTTGCATGCCTGTGAACTAAGTGCCACTGTTAAATGTGTGCTTTGTGACTTTGATCCAGTAGCTTGAAAAAGTATGGGAAAGAATGTTGCTGACACAGAAGGGTAAGAGCTGCTTTGTATGTCTCCTCAGTTGTGTTTCAAGTGACTATTAAGAAGCTGTTGGCTCTAGCATTTCTGATTGGGGAACAATTGTCTGATGCCTTTTTGTATCTGAAGTGTGACTTTCCTGCTGTGGCACCTGTATTAGTAAAGAATAATTAAGTACGAGGCTTCAGTTGGGATTCTACTTACTCATAAAAAACAGAAATCGATGTGATATAAAGTTACTTGTAAATGTGTACTGTAAAATAGTTTGGATGCATTTCTAAAATATACTGTGCTTAAGATTATAGTTGTATATGATATTTTAACAACCGCCTCTCATTCAGAACTGGACTTTCATTTATGTGTGCTTTTCTGTATTCTCCATTTTTATTTTGTCATTCTACTGCACTGGTTAATTCATTGTTTTGCCATTCATACTGTGAGTGTTTAATATTCAATCTGTTTGAGGTGTTACTTTGCGCTACAGCAATTTACATCTATTGATATTGTGGTTTTGTTCACCACAGTTTTCTGCTATGCTTTGCATTGTATGTGGATTTAACCACACTAGATAGTTATGCAGGTTAGCAAGGCACAAGGCTCTATACTAGGGCCCCTACTGTTTTCATCTTTATTAACGACTTGTATACTGTCATCCCAAATGTCAGCTGTATCCAATATGCTGATGATTCCACCCTGATTTGCTCAGCTACATCTCCTACAGATTTATGGTCTGCTACCCAGTCCACCTTTAATACTATAGAAAACTGTCTCTCTGAATGTCGATTGATACTAAATCCCCAAAAAAACTAAAATGCTGTTATTCTCACCAACACAAAGGTCTGCTGCTTTTACCTTTATCATAAATGCAAATGATGGCACAATAATCTCCCCCGACCCCTCTACAAAACTATTAGGTGTCATTATTGATAATAACCTAAAATTCAACCTACATGTAAACCAATTGATCAAAACCATCAATAAAAAACTAGGGTCATTTTACAGAATAAAAGCCTTCCTCACCCCTCTAGCCAAAATTGCCATAGCTCGCTCTCACCTACTTTCAACACTTCTATATGCATCCCCCCCTACTCTCTAATCTAAACAAGACTGTACTTAATAAACTCTCAACCTGTTATAATCACATTGCCAGCTTGCCACTGGCCTGCCTTTTAGGACACACCACTGCATCAATCTTAACCAGATTGGGTGGCTTGAACTATCCAGTCTAATCCAATATAACCTATTGATTATGGCTAATAAAATCCTTTATAATCCGGATAATACTCCAGCGCTTAAAAATCGTATCACCCCCCCTATAACAATCCATGACTGCTTTGATCCTCGAACAGACTACTAATTCAGACAATCAGAATTAACAATGCAGCCAGTGATTCCCTCTTTGCAAACTCTGCAGGCAGAGCCTGGAACTCACTTCCAGCTGATATTACTTTGCTCTCCTCCTTAGGCCAATTTAAAACTGGACTCAAACAACATCTGGCACTAAACTGGCTTTGCCAGTGCAGAAGTCTGGCTAACTCTCATCAAGAATATGAAAACTCTATTAATCAGATTACTGTTGAACTTACCCCTATCACCAGAGAGTAACTGTAACCTGTTGAACTTGTCTTTTCATGTTTGCTTATGTATTCTTTGTCTATACCATATTTGTAATATGTTTTCATTGTTTTTATTGTATCTGCTTACCTTGGAGCTTTTCTCCCCGGGCCTCCGCTGAAAATGGACAAAAATCCAGTTGGACTGTCCCGGTCAACAAATGTAAAATAAATAAAATAAAAAAAAAAGTTAAATTCTTGTTGTATGTTTTCTTTGAAAAAAATGCCTTCAATGCCTTGGTCAATCAATTTCTTGTGAATTCAGTGAAAAGGTTTTGAACTTCTGAATTTCAAGACGTGTAGTCAACATTTCATCACAGAGCCACTTGAAATACTTGTTTCAAACCTGCAGCTTTAGATTTTTCCACATATTTAAAAGAAAGAGTGATAAATGTCTTAGTGGCTTCCTATAACAGGAAGAGGCACAGAACATCTAATTGATTTTTACTTGTTTCCCATGCCATTTGCAGTGAGGCACAAATAAAAAGATTAAATTCCACAGTAATGTCAGAGATGTTAGTGGCTGGAGGGTCATCATCAAAAGCCTGAAAATTAAAGAATTTTGTGAAAAAGCATTCTTCAGGTCCACAAACCAATCAATTGAATTTATGTGAGTGAAAATTTCAGAACAGCTGAACACTTTAAGAAAATCATTTTAAGCATTTCACTGAAACCTGAGTAAAAGACATTAATACAGTTAGCAATGTGGAAAGCTTACTTATACATGTCCTGCTTCGGCCTTATTGTTGGCCCACAGCAAGACCAGTGAAGTTGCACTTGGTGCTGTGGCTGGTGTCCCAAGCATAGCTGCAGCATAAAATATTTTTATTTTTAACAGCATGTCAGAAGTTTCCCTAAAATGACTTTATTTTGACCCCTGTCAGATCTGAAAGAGAAATTACTTCATTAAAAATTCAGGATAACACCAAGAGGCATAGACCACACAAAACGCAAAATATGCTTCTGCCATAGACTTTTACTTCAAACTGAGGAACCAAACCTTGTCCATGACTCACACTTCATACATGCCTGTACACTTAAAGAGACAGAACATCACACACCAAGTATAACACATATAGTAAGGCTGGTTCCTTTATTGTAAACTCTGGAATCTGTAAATTGATAGGAAACTGGAAACCATATTTCACTGGAGGATAGCCACTCCACTAGCACCCGGAAATAGCAATTGGTTACTGCAATCAGCACACAGGTGTGCAATATAGTACTACTTCCTCTCTTGTTTCCTTGTACAATAATGAACCTTTCAAAGGTGACCTCATTCCATATCATCACACAATTTTTATAAACTATATACAGCTTTTAGTTTATTGGGTTTTTAATATCCTGCAACTACTTAAATTTATAATTACAGCAGGGAAGAACAAAAGAAAATTCTAAAAGATATAAATGTCACAGACTAGGACAGTGATGTATTCTGATATCATATAGTTCAGGTATGCACATATTATGTCTAAACAATACAGGGAACCCCCTGAATTTTGAAAAACTTAACCTGCTTGCACATTGAGAAGGCATAGATCAAACTATGAGCTAAAGTTATTTAGGCATGACTTTCTTAAAAAAAACATAACAGTGAGCCAGTTTTATTAAGTGGTGATTATGTTACTGAAAAATGATGGTAGAACAAATAAACTAATACTTCATTAGACAGTACAACAGCAATACGTGAAGTTTGGTAACAGACCAATTTGTCCAGTTACATCTTCAGATGGGGGTTTAGACTGAAACAGTAATGGGTTTTAGGAGGGGAAGGGAATAAGCTAGTTTGGGGGCAGGGAGAAAGGGTTACATAGGAAAGTAAGATCATTGAGAGGAAGTGAGGTAAATGTAGGGAGGGAAAGTGTAACTGGGTAAGGAATCACATTTTGGCATGAACTTGCTATGTAAGCTTATGTCACAGATGACCTAGGTAACTCTGAGGACAGGTAGGCCTGGGATAGGGTTTTTTTTTTCCCTCTTCCCTTTAGCTTAATGGTAATCATTTCAGTTCTTAGTCACACAGGGTAGAGTTTGATTGAGACTTTGAATAATTTTTTGTGCATGGTATGGCCCTTCATGGCAATCAGCTTAGTATTTTTCTGTCTTCAACCTCTTTTGAGGGGCCAATCGGTTGGTGTTTTTGTTCCTGCTATCTGCGTTTTGGTTCCCATGGGAATGGCATAGTAGGTTGTGAGGGCTGATAGGGCTGTGGCTATAGTCTCTAGGTAGGTTTAGGGCATATAAAAAAAATGAATGAGGAAGGAAAAAGAGTGAAAGAGAGATGATTGTAGTAGGACTGTGTTTGCAGTGGTCCCACTTTGTATTGGCATGGTTTGCAGTTGTGGTCAGCAGGGAGGCTTCCCACATGGGGATGGCGGTTGGCTGGAGTGTGTCTTGTAGCTTGGTTGGGGCCTGGTTTCTGTGTTTCAGGTGACTGGCTAGTTTCTGTTTGTTGTTAGGAGAGGAAGAGGGAAAACAGGGCTACAGTGTGGTACATTTTCTTTGGGGCAGGTTCTAATCCCTCTGCAGCTTGGTGATGACAGGGGTCTAGGTGTGGGCTGTAATGTTTCTCCACAGAGTGGAGAAAGTTGTGAAAGTGACAGTTTTATAAGCTGTAGGTTCCTGTGACTAATAGTCCTTCATCACGCATGTGCAGTGTGGGACAGCTGTTATGGGGAAAGCTTTGTATTTTTGTTTTTCTCCCCAACTGTCAGCCTGCTCTTCGTATCTTAGGTAGGTAAGGTAAATTGATGGGAGGATCTGAGGAGGGGTGATGCCCAAGGGTTTCTATTAATCCGAAGAAAGGGGAGAGTCAGATACATCAGGGCTGAAGTCTGCCTAATCCTTGGAAGTGCATGCAACCTTGGATCCTGTTATGCACTAAGTATTGGCAGTTGGCTCAGATGGTTAAGGGTGTCATCTGTATTTTGTTGGGTGGGGCTCAACAGTAGTCTTTTTTTCTCACAGTATGTCAAGAATTTTGCCTCATACATCTGGTCTGTTCACCATAAATGTGTTGTGAGTTGTTTTGAACACAGGTGCTTCAGGCAGTGAGTCATTAAGCCAATGATTCCATTGTGTGTATAATGGCATCCTCTGGTATTGGTTTAGTATGGCAGTCTCACTAGGTGCATCCTTTAATGGTTTTGTACTGGATTTATTGGCAGTTTTAGTGTTTCTTGGGCCTATTCCATGGTTTGTGTGGAGCTGATGTTTGTTGCTCAAGGTTGTGGTGGAGGGGTTGCACACAGAAATAGTTGCAGGGTCAGATCTATCAGTGAAGAATCACTGAGACACCACTTTTGAGCTTTTTCTTGAATGAGACATACACAGTGGCAATGTGGGACCATTACAGCCATTACTGTTGTTGGTCACTGTGACGGATGCTATGGTTTGTGGTGGGCCTTTGCAGTTTTAACACTGGCATGCAATTGTTCAGTAAAGATGTTTACAGAGAAGCTTGTTATCACAAAGTACCCTTTATGTAGTTACGTTTCGGTAAATGTTTCGGACAAGATTGTTAAAAAAATTAACATTGCTCTGAGTTTACAGAGCAGTTCATTTGTACCTATCATTGGTCTTTTGTTGCCGGTATGGTTGAGTAAGCAGCAGTTTCTTGGCTGTTTAGACTGGGTGCCACTACAAGTAACAGCTCATTGTCATGCATGCATAGTAGCTTAACTGCGGAATCATTGGTGTGGCTTGGGTACTGTTCAAATGTATGGACTTTTCAGAATGTTCAGAATTTGGTTTGGGTTGGGGGTTGTACTTAATAGGAGGGAGAAGTGGGCATGGGTATTATTAACCTATGCTGCCTTTCATCATGCCACTCAGTTGTTCAGGTTTGTAGAGTCTTGCCATGTTTTTGTATGAGGTTCATGGATTTGTTGTTTCTGGCGAATCTCTGAAAATTGAGGTTACTGCGTAATGGCACCCACTTATGTTTCAGACTTAATGTTCCTCGGGGAATGTTGTTCTCACAGCTTGCAAGGTGTAAGAGAGTGATCTGAGGAATTTGTTCCTACTTTATGGTCTTCATTCCCCATGGCCTTGGCAATGTCCAGAATTCTTGTGCTGGAAGGTTGAGTGGTATGTCGCTCATGCCTAGGGTGATAGCTAGAGGAAAGTTGTGGTCTTTGGATAAATCCCTGGGATGCTCTGAGGAATAAATTATGTACATAACATAATTCTGCAGGAATCGTTTGCTACATGGACACTGACACTAGCTTGGGGGGGGGGGGTGCATTTTGGTGCACACCTTCAATTTGCCAGAATTTCCCTTTCTAAAATGTGATTTTCAGTGGAGGTAAGCCACTGTGGCACATGCAACTTCCTGTTAGTAGGAGAATTTCTAATGGTGTCTACCAAATGGTTGCATGTATTTTTGAATTGTACCCAGTTCTAGTACATCATTGAAGAGTTTACAATACTAGGCAACATTTGTTAAATGGCTAGGCATGTGCACCTTTAAGTAGACACCCATAACATCTGGTCACCACTTTTTCAGTCACTTAATAGTGCTTTTCTCACAATTCTAGCATGGCTATACATTATAACCCTGTTGGAAATGTTAGTGCACATATCCAGTCATCAAGACTAGCCTTCAAGGCAGCCGAACCATTGCTTACATCTTCATCTGCTGTTTGGCATTCTGCAATTTCATTTTAAAGTTTTATCTCACAGTCAGTTTCGAAAATCATGTTCTTAGCTTGAGATGTACAATGTAGTGTGATTATTCAGTTGGCAGTGATCCATAGATAAAAAGGTTGAAAAACTGAGTAGAAAAAGTTATGCTTTGAAAGAATATGGGCATCTGTTGAAGACAGTGTTTTAAAAGTACATTGCCCATTTTGACTAAATGATTGGTGTAAATCATCATATCTACATTGGATTTTGGTATAAAATGTACATATTAGTCATTTCCAGAATTCTTCTAAATTGCTGAGCACTAGTGGCCAGTTAATTTGTGAATGTCATTTTGCAGTAAATTTTATAGATCCCATTGTGGATGTATGGTGCACTACATCATTAGCATAGTTCAGGTTCTGACTTTTGTCAAAAAATGGTATATTGAAATTTGAGTTCAAATTATGTTTTGGCAGAACTCTTGCACTTTGCTGAAAATAAGGTGGTGTCTTTCTTTCTCTCTCTCTCTCTTTCAGAGTATTTACAGTTGCATTTTCTCTTGCAGACTGATGCCATGAGGGATGCTGCTATAGCTGATGTTCCAGTCACTGGAGCATTGCTCAATGAGAACACAGATGGTCTCAACAGGTGATGGATGCTGCTATGATGGGTGTTTCAGCTGTTGGACTACTACACATTGGGTCACATATGGTCGAAGCACAGATTAGTAACAGCCGGTGGTCCATTTTGTTAGGTGATGGATGATACTGCAAGGAGTGTTTTGGCTACTTGGGCAGTATGCAGTGAGGTCACAAGTAGTGGTATAATTTTATGTGCTCGTGACAGTTTGTGCAGTGTGGAAGTAGTATGGGGACAGGTAAGGATAAGATATATCAGGAGCACAGGTGAAGCAGGTGTTTAGCTTTAATTGTAAGAAGTTTGGAATAGATTGTAGGTGGGGTTGGAGTCATAACAACTGAGGTTGGCTGGACTTTGGGATATGTGTGAGTGACTAGATAAGCAAGCTTGAGGTAAGGAGGGGGATCTTTGACTCTTTCACTTATTGTTTTAGTTGGTGGGAACATTTGGAATGGGCAGTAGGTGTATAATTTCGATTAACTGATGTGTCGGGGTGCAATGTCTGATGGAATCAGAAATTGCAAACAGTGAAGCAAGGCCCAGAAGACTTTAGTGGCTTTGTGGTTAAAGGCAATGGGCAACAGGGTGCTAAGTGGTGGTTTGGTTGCAGAAGGATATTGCTTTGGCCTTGCCAATCTTGGTGAGTGAAGGGGCAGGAGAGGCGTATGCTTGTGGGTTGCTTGTAGGGTTTCACCCACTTGTTTGAATAGTGGGGGTCTGTATTCAGCTAGGCAGGTGACAGACAGGAAAGTATGTTCATTAATTAAGTTTACAGCAGCCTGAATCGGGTAGGCTATCACTGTGACATAGATTTCAGGGTAGTTGGGATAAAGGGAATTTTCATAGGTAGGGAACAGGGGTGTCCTTTCATGGGTCAAAGGGAAGACCGGGGGATACCTTTTCCCATTAATCTATAGTATGGCATCATCTGTTTGTGCCATTTCCTGATAAGTCATGCATGTATTAATTGATGGGTGTTTTCTTTAGGAGTTCCTATTGAATTAAAGGTGGAAGGGGTCAATTTGTAGGAATCTCTGTCTCTTACAGAGGGAGCTGGATATTTTTTTGGCTAAGCAGAGGTTAGAAGGCTTATGGCAGGCATTGTTTGGGATTCCTAGCAGATGTAGGACATGATCTCTTCCTTAACAGGTACAAAGGTAACACATGGGAAGAAAAATTTGAGGGGAAGCCAAGCACATATAAGGGATTAAGGATGTTCTTCAGCTTCTTGGGTTCCTGAAGTTTCATGTCAGTCAGTTTCATCGGGATGCTTGTAGTAGGGGTTTAATAAGTTGGTACAATTTAACATTTTGTTGTCTTCTGAGAAGTTCACTGGGATGGCTCTTGGGCCATATAGGATTGGTAATGGGGATATGCATTTGTTTATAAATGTTATGAGAGGTTTTGGTTTGGGGGGCATACTTTGGGGGGAGGGGATTTTGGCCTGCAGGATGGCGGGACAATTGGAGATGTTAGTTAAAGGTTTGCTGCATGATTTTGAGGCATCTTTTGTATGTAAAGCATATGGTAGGACATTTATTAATTTGGTTAAATGTGTGTTACAGCTGTTTGTAGGAAGGGGTTTAGAGGGGGAAAGATTTAATTATTTCTCAGGTGTGGGAGCAAGGTAAGGCAGTTCCGTTGGTCCAGGAGGATTTAGCTGTGAGTAATGTGGTTACACGGGTGACAAAGTTTAGTAAACTTCCTAAATCTTGGGCTGTGGTTCATTGCTTTGAAGGGTTGGGGTAGGTTGATACTGGGGAGACTGACAGACTTTGGTAATTGTCATAATAGTTTTTGTGGTGGTGGTTGGAGTTGGGAAATAGAGGTTCATGGGATTATAGTTCATGTGGCATTTGTGCTATGGATGTAATTTAGCATTCAGAATGAGGTTTGCTGGTCAGCAAATGCTAGAATGGTCATTATGTTTTCCTGTTTATATTAGATAGTGGGTATGTTGGCAGTATTGCTCTTAAATTGATTTTGGAAAGGAAATCTCATGTTAGTCATTATTATATACTTTGAGTGGAAAATGGGGCTGCAGTTAGGCATGATGGTAGGTAATTGCCCTTGCATGGTTTTCCGAGGCATTGGGGGTTTAATGTTATGGTATTGCCTTTGGTAGGTAATGTTTTGAGATTCATTATAATGCTAATATTGGTCATTAGAACAACTGAGAATTTATTTAATATACAGGAGGTATACAAAGTTATGGTTATTTTTCCATTGGGAGGGATCAGTGGATTATTTTAACCGTTTAGTCAAATGGCAGCTTTCAGCTATTTGGACCACTGGTTGCTTTGGCGATTTGTATGTTAGGGCACTGGGGAGGTTGATGACAGGGATCCAGTTTGATTCAGAGGGTATTGTGTACAGCCAATTACTTTGGTTTGACCTTTAGGTATAGTTAGGCTAATTTTTGAGGGTTTGTTAGAAGTTTTGGTATGCAGAAGGGGGAACAGCCTAGTCAAGCTGGTGGGCAGAGAAGAGGGCCAGGCTTGTCCCTCTTCTGTTCCCCCTCTGGTGTTGGAGGTTCATTTCAATGAGTTGGAATATGCAAGTGAGTGGCTAGACGCTGCTTGTCAAGTATAAGTAAGCAAGCGGAGATGAGGACGCTGCTTATTTGGTTGGATAGTTATTTCAATGAGTTGGGAAATTCATGTGAGCAGTTGGATGCTGCTTGATAAGTAAAGTAAGTGAGTGGAGGTAAGGATGTTGCTTACTTGGTCAGGGTGAGCAGGGTGACACTGGCCTAACTTAGCTGTTACATACAGTAGATGTTTATGCTGTGATTAATAAATTAAAATATTAGTTGGTCAATGAAGCTATGTTTATGGAAGTTTAATAAAGGTCGTCAAATGGCATTTGGTGCAATGTGCGTTTATTGAAGGGGACCTAGACAATTGTCAACCCATCAGTTTAGATACTCAAGTCATTTAAGGCTCACATAATAATGTGACATAGTTAGACTGCATTTTTCTACCAGGTAGGTTTTTATACTTTGTAAGGAACAAATCAGTTAAACCATCTTAAATGTTCTTTAATGTAAATCTGACAAATTGTAGATAAGACTGTTTAAAATTTATATGTAGATCTTTTACAGAAAGTGCATGACTACAATGTAACTATTACCCATTTTATCTGACATCTATCCCAGGCAAATGCTTTGCAAGATGACTGACAGAGCTTTTGCTAGAACATGCATATAATTAATCTTCCTAGTGCCTTGTATGCAAAATAATATGTACCATATGCAGTACAAACATGCTCAAATTTATAGTCCAGATTGCTTATAGATTTTTGCAAGGCCAGTCCTAAAACAATCAGAAACACACATCACATCTAGTAACCAGAAGCCAACTATTCAAAAGCATGATGCATCGACCATTCTACTTCATTATGAATCAAGGCAAGAGGAAGTGCTAGAAATTCAGACAAAAGCATTTACTCTAATGTAATTCCATATGACTGCAGAGGCTGACATGTTATCTTATGAGCAGATACCAAAATTATGTTTTATGCATGAGAGAGGCAATGTGGAGCAACAACTATTATTATTATTATTATTATTATTATGATGATTTATTTTATTTATTTATTTACATTTGTTGACTGGGAGTATCCGACTGGACATAGGTCCATTTTCAGCAGATTCCCGGGGAGAAACGCTCCACAGTTAAAATATACAGACAGTAGTTATATTGGATTTACATAGCAATTAACAATTTGATCAACCTAGCAATTAAAAATTACAAACATAGTTACAGATGAAGAACATAGTACATCAGTAGACAACTACAATTTTTATCATCTGCAAAGTACATAACAGACAATAACAATTATTACAATAAGAAGTTCCTGCTGTATAATAAGTAGTTAGGCTTATGAGCATCCGAGCTTGCTATAGTCAAGGTAGTTAGCGGGGTGGAAAGAAAGGTAGTGGGTGGATGGGGTGGGTAATATCAAAGGGGAGTTGCAAGGGCATAAACAGCATGTTTTTAGGTGCGCTTTCAGTAAAGTTTTGAAGTGGGTGCATGATGGTACAGTGGTAATTGTGGGTGGGAGGGAGTTCCATAATTTGGCTATGGAGCAAAAGAATAGTTCTTCTCCAGCAGAGTTATTGGCTTTAGTGACCTGTAAGTGATTTTTGTTGCTGGATATTAGTGGTCTGGTGCTACAATAGGGTTGGAGTAGATTCTGGAGGGATGGGACTTTTAGTGGATGGTTTACTAGTTTGTGGGTGAGGGCGAGTTGATACCATTAAAGGAGATGAGGGAGTTTGAGCCAACCTAGTTCAGCAAGTGAGAGACAGCGGTGACTATGGTAGGATGCCCCTGTGGTGAATTTGGTGATTTTGTTATAGCAGGTCTCAAACTTGTTTAGATCGCATTGCCTTAGGTTGGTATATATTGGAGATGCATAAAGTAGGTGGAGATAAAGTGGAAATTTGCTATTGAAATCTTTGCTGCTTTGGTGAGAAGTTGCTTATTTCTGTATAATGCTCCTAGTTTTTTGTGGACTTTTTTATAGTCATGGATATGTGAATGTCAAATTTTAGTTTATTGTCTTTTTCCACTCCTAGCAATTTGGTGTGTCTTGTTGGGTGTATAGTGGTGTGTCTTTTGCTGTGATGTTAAAGTGAGAGTTGTTTTGAGTATGTTTGGTAGGTTGGAAGATGAGTAGTTTAGTTTTGCTTCAACTGAGTATTAATTGGGCATCGGATAACCAAGTTTCAACAGAGGAAAAGGCTTCCTGTGTGACCTTTAGCAGTTTGGGTAGGGACTGGGATGAGCAGATGATGGATGAGTCATTTGCGTATTGTATGAGTGTGCCATGTTTGGTGGCAGAGGCTAGATTATTGGTGAAAATAGAGAAGAGTAGGTGTCCAAGGATGAATCCTTGGGGAACCCCTATAGAGACAGGTAGTTGAGGAGATATGTCATTCTGCCATACAACAGATTGTTGGCGGTCAGACAGGTAACTCTGAAACCAGTTGGTGACTGATTGAGAAAAGGATAGGTTATTGAGGACAGAGATGAGTTGTTTGTGTGGAGCCATGTTGAATGCTTTAGATAGGTCTAGGGAAGTAACAGAGGAGAGATAGCCATTGTTTTTATGCTGAAGGATAGTGTTAGTAAAGGAGAGTAAGGCAGTGGTGGGGCTATGGTTTGGTCAGAAACCATGTTGAGTATTGGAAATGAGGTTATTAGTAAGGAGGCAGTCTGAGACCTGAGAGTGAATGCATCTCTCTAGTACTTTGCAGAGTGGAGAGAGAATAGCTATGGGGCGGTAATTGGTTAGTTCTGTGGAGGGGCCACCTTTGTGGAGGGAAATTATATGTGATATTTCCATAGTGTGGGAATGTAACTTTCTGACAGAGATTGGTTAATCAAGATGGATACTGAGTAGGCTAGAGCATCAGCTGCGATTTATAGGTATTCACTTGGGAGATTGTCTGCTGCTAATTTGGTGGGCTTAAATTTAGTTAAGAGATTTTTTATGTTGGAGGTAGGAACAGGTAAAAAAGAGAAGACAGTGGGGAGATTAATATTTGAGGGTGTGGGTTGGAGGGAGGGTGGTTGTGTTGTCTAGCTAGTGATAGCATAGTTTGTGTGAAGTGTATGTTGAATGAGGTAGCAATATTTTTGGAGGAGTGAGGGATGATAGGAGGAGGGGTACTGACTTTACCTGGTTGGAGGATGGAGTTTATGGATGGCCAGAATTGTTTGGGGTTGTGTTGGGAGGAGTCTACGGCAGACTGGTAGTATTGGAATTTGTCCTGCTTTATTAGCTTTTTGACTCTATTGTGTAGTTCTAGGAATTTCTGTCTAGTTGAGGGGGTTTTTGGTTTTGTGCCAGTGCTCCCAGGCTTTATCCCTGTTTTTCATTTCTGACTTAGTGGTTTTCTATAGCCATGGGGAGGGTTGTGCTTTGGTTCTGGAAAGTCTTATGGGGGCATGGTAATTAAGGATGCTCATGAATGTAGTATTAAAAAATTCAACTGTGTCATCAAGACTTGAGGTACTTTAGAGGATGCCAGTTACATTCTTTGAGGGATGAGATGATTGTGAGTGGGTTAAAGTTTAGTTTTTTACATATTTGCTGGTAGATGACAGGTTTAACTTGGTATATGTGTTTTTTGAGTAGGAATGTTGGGGAGTAATCACTGAGGCTATCCAATAAGCAGCCTGCTATATTTAACTGGGGGCTCATACTGATTAGTATCCAATCCAAGGTAGTGTGCTTATTGGAGTTTTTATTTATCCTGGTTGGTGACTGGACTAGTTCGGTGAAGCCCTGAAGGTTTAGATGATGGGTTGGATGGTTGCCAGAACAGAACTGCCAGTCAGTATTGAAATCACCTAAAATTATAGTTTCTTGAGGGAGATGGTGAGTAGTCCAGCTCAGGAGGTTTTCTAGTGGAGGGATGTTTTGGCCAGGTGGGAAGTAGCATCCAGTTATGTTGATGGTTTTATTTTGGTTTATTTTGAGGTTGGTTTATTTTGAGGTTAATTATTATTATTATTATTATTTCCAATTTCTTCAATCTCTGTTTCATTTACCATTTGGGGATACTTCTGCATAAAGTTTGCATGTCCTCCCTTTTTTTGCTTGCTGACAGGGTGCTCTCCAGTTTTGTACAAGATCCAAAGATGCACTGAAAGGTGATATAGCATCACTTGAACTTGCCCACAGATGCAGGTGCAGAGTCCTTGTGAGTCTTTGGGCCAGATTCACGATGGCTAACAAGGAGTCTAAGAGTAGAGTAAGATTCCATGCAGCCATCATGTCCAACGAGCGATCCAGGAACAGCCTGTAGGGACATGTAAGAGAGCTCCTAAAATGGCTCTTACACGGACAGGGCTGGGACATGCAAATCACCTCAATTGCAGGCAAAAGGCATGCAAATGAGGTAGATTTGTGATTCAGGAAACCCAAACCTGTCCAAGTAAGAGCAGTGTTATTTGCAGAAATGCACTCAGTTGACAACTGAGTACCGTTCTGCAAATAGCAAAACGGAGCCGTGACAGCTCCAAATAAAGGTTGCATCCAGTGCAGGAAGCATGCCAATGGCCAAATATACGGCCATTGGAAATGTTCTCTGATGCAAAATTAAAATAAAAATAATTTTTTTATGCTGATTTCCGATGTTTAAGCTTAGCGCAGCGCTGCGCAAACGGGCTGTGCTCTAAAACACAGAATACTAAAAATTATAACCCACAAATGTGGATTTTATTGAAATTGTTAATGTGCAATGCAAGGGAATGGCAGGCTGAATACAACATGGCCACCAAGTAGAGGTTGCTAAGGGGGGAAGCTCAGTCTAAGACATGTAACCAAGCATTAGTAGGCAATCCTATGTAAATGAGTATTAGGATAGTGAATCGCTAGTTTACATAGTAAATGAGCACAGTCATTGGAGTGTAAGAGTAGGATATGGGGAGTAACAGAGTAGAAGATAGGTGACATCAATAGGGGGGTATGTTCGAAAGAAGTGAAGCTCATTGGAGCAGGGTGGCATGTGTCCGCTGTCAGTTAGACATCATGGAAAGAGGTGTGTCAACAGGTATGCTAGGGAAAGCCAAGAAATGGAAGGTGTATACCGTGGATAACACCAAAGTTTCTTGCTGAGCGAGCATGCACGCGTGTGCGCACGTGTAAACCCGAGTAAGACAGAGTGCGTGCCTGTAAGCGTGAGTGCACGCTTTTAAGCCGGAGTAAGCATGTATAAGGCTGTTTAAAGAGTTGTAAGCGTGTTTGAGCTGGTGTGCGCACGTGTTAACCTGAATAAGCAAGTTTTAGTCCGTGTAAGCATGTGTGCGCGCGTGTTAGCTGCTGTGCGCGTGTTTACGCTTGTGTGCGTGGTGATCCCCCCTGAGGAAACAGAAAGGAAAAAGGAAGCCCAACAAATAGTAGAAAGCTACCAGGGAGTACTAGCAGAGCTAGCAGGTGAAAACAATCAGAATCAGGTAATTACACAAGCAGTACACTAACCCAGCCCAGCCTAGTACTTAAAACTCTGCCAACAACAGTCCATTATGTTTCTCACAACAGACACTGCAGTAAGCTAATAGAAGTGAAAACTGAAAAAGCTTTACTGATACAAAGAAATGTTAGGGGCTGCCATTGCTGTTATAAAGCAACATATGCAACATGCTGAGGGTGGTGACAATGGAAATGCTGCTGGACAACCCACAGTGAGGAGACGGAGAAGAGTGTACAGGCTCGGGGTAACCTACCAAGGGCTACATGAGCTGGAGATAGTGGAGCACTATAGAGTGGACAGAGACCTCCTGCAGCAAATTGTTGAGCTGTTCAGGCCACGCCTCACACACAGAACCAACAGAGGGGAACGCATCCCAGTGGAAACCAAGGTATGTGTTGGCCTAAGAATATTAGCAACATGTACCTTCCAGAGACCAACTGGTGATATGATGGGGATATCACAGGCATCAGCATCTAGGGTACTACACCAGTTCCTGGATGCCATGTCAGCACATGTCGGTGATCATGTATATTTCCCCAATTCCCGTGAGGTATTGGCTAGCAATATGCGTCTCTTCCAGAAAATAGCAGAATACCCTGAGGTAGTGGGTGCAATAGACTGCACTCACATATGCATCAAAGCACCAGCTGGTGAGCGGGGTAGGGTCTATGTCAACCGCAAGGGTTTCCCCTCTATC
Source organism: Protopterus annectens (assembly GCF_019279795.1). Taxonomy (NCBI): domain Eukaryota; kingdom Metazoa; phylum Chordata; order Ceratodontiformes; family Protopteridae; genus Protopterus; species Protopterus annectens. The sequence continues at coordinate 1,960,928,007 of NC_056735.1, forward strand.
AACTGCCAGGTCGTGTGTGATGCCCAGGGCTTAATACTGAATGTGTGTGCAGGCTGCCCTGGAAGCTACCATGATTCCCATATCTGGCATCTGACGCAACTGTACCAGACATTTGCCAATGGGGACATCCCACATGGTCACCTAGTGGGGGATGCTGGCTATGCACTGGAGCCGTGGCTGATGACACCCATCAGAAACGCACACACACCTGAACAGGAATGCCATAATGAGGCACATGCACAAACATATGATGTAATAGAGCATGTGTTTGGGCTGCTCAAGTCACGGTTCCGGTGCCTGGACACATCTGGTGGAGCCTTGCAGTACTCACCAACTACATGTACCCAAATTGTCATGGTATGTGCTATGCTACATAATATGATTCTGTGAAAACAGCCGCAGCAGGACCAGCATAGGCCTGGGCCAAACAGCCTCCCACCATTGCCAAGGCCATCACAGGCAGAGCGTGACTCAGAGGAGGAACAACCAGAGCCTGCCCCAGTAGGCAGAAGGAGGCATGCCCAGTATGCTTTGGCCTTGGCAAAGAGGCAACGCATAGCACATGCACTGGCTCAGTAGGAACTCTGGAAATGATACCCCTCTCTGACTCGTACATAAAGTAAAAGGGATGCCTAAGTTGACACTACCTGCTTCCAAACATGTGCAGGGAGTGTAGTATGTGCATCCGACATAGGCAGCCCTGCAGCACCACCTAAGGCATGAATGGCATGTGTTAAGCAATATAAAGCAGTGCTAAACAGCAATTACCACCATGTGGTATATGCAAACAAAATCGCACACACCAACTAGCACAACTGTGGTCAATGTTCAGTAATATTGGGCAAGGTCCAGCAATGTTGGTGAATATTGAGCAATGTCAGACAAGCCTGGCCTAAGTAGGGCATAGCTGAACAAAAGCCAACATGCTCATATTTGCTTAACAGGCCCTTAAGCAGTCTGGTCTGCTCAGTATGAAAATATAAAGCAGTGATGGGCCTCGACCCAGGTTACTGTGCACTATAGCCAAAGTACTGAACCACTAAACCATGACAGTATTACAGTGGTCCACCTGTATGATGGAATGTTGATAAGTCTATGCAAAGTATTCCATGGAAACACTGCAGGCACAGCATAATCCTTGTTGAGTTATGACACAAAGGTGAGTCCTACAGTGAGAACAGAACCTGACTTCCAACACACACAGTATAAATGTTAATATTGGTCATGTTCGCACACATCAGCAAATGTAGTGGACCTCAGATAGCAACATACTGAAGGTTCACACTGGGCATGCTCACACACTTGGATGAATGAGACAAATGTCAGGCAACAAAACATGTAATGTCAGAACTTAGCATGCTCACACACTTAGGCTATGTCTGAGTACAGCAGTGGGCCACGCATATCTGGCAGTTGCATGTGTTAACCCGGAAACCTGTCACTATACAGCAATCCACCCTGTGCACACAGTTATATGACAACAGGCACATCTATAATATAGTAGAACCCTGACATAATCAAATATGTTCTGCAGATACTGAAGTTCTTCATGGAAACTGGTAAAGTAACGATGATAAAGACCTGCAAACAGTATCAGCAATAAACATTGTGCATCATGAACATAAGCATAGGTTCAGAGGTTGATACTAGGCTATCTGCCCTAGGGCATGTACAAACCTAGCCAGAGTGTGTTTGGCATTCGCAACCCTGTCACATTACTACACTGCATGTGTGAATAGTAGGTCACACATGATAGCCCATGTACGTTTATGCTAGTGTGCCTCTGTCTAGCAGGGACACAGAGGATATCCCAGGGGTAAATATACAATCACCCATACAGTCATCAAGATGTCTCCAGTAGGTGGTCAGTGGGTGGCTCTGCCTATGTGAAACCGGGATTACATTCTGTAGTGAGTGGAGCCTCTGGGATAAGAATCTGTCCCTCCACAATGTCCTATTAACATCTGTGCTGAGGTATACGTCCCTGCAGTGTGTAGCTCCAAGGGAGTTGGATATCCTGAGGTGGAGCATGTCCAGTAATACCGGTTTGGGTATAGCTGTAAACAACAGGCACACATCATATCTGAGTAGGTGGTAAGTGACTGAGTAGAGCTGGAGTTACTGCATCTGAACTATGCAGGGCATCTGTGTGAGTCCCTAGATCTGCTTGGTGAGGACTGTCCATGGCCAGTACAGTTGCTGCAGGTGTCAGGTAAGGTACACCCCAAATGTGGCATTGTAACCAAGCATGGATGTGATGAGTATAGGGTCACAATGACCTCACTCGATCTAGATGTGAAACCATATGGGATAAGGTGGCACACATAGCAGGTGTGTCCAACCACTTTGGCAATGTGAATGGTAAAGACAACAGTACGAACAAGTGATGTCCCCAAACCCCTAACAACTCCTACCATATGTAATGGAGTACTACCTATGTGGTAATGTGTGAGCATGTTGTTACTCCCAAAGGGGATGACTATGCAACTAATGGCATTTAGCTATAGGCCATGGCTCAGGCACCAGTCATCCATCTTTGTGAGACCCTGATTGAGTATGCATGTGGCAGCTGGAGAGTTGATAATGGCACCCAGTTTGCAGTCAAGTGCAAACATGATCAGCCATATTCCCCCTGTGATAGCTTGTACGTAAGACAAATATATACTGAACAAGAGAGGTCCCAGGACCAAGCTGTGTGTGATGCCATGTGTAACTGCTGTATAGTCAGATATGGCACCTGCAATCCTCACCATGTGGGTGCTATCCTTGATATAGGTATCAATCCATTGTGTGAGATATGTGTCCAAATTGACACTGGTGAGCCTATGCATAATGGCCCAGTGGGTTATTGTGTTGAATGGTTTTGCAAGGTTCAGGTAGGCTGTGTGGATAGCTGTCCCTATGTCGATGGACCTGTTAACCATTTAAAGAATACCTACAGGTTCAAGAGGCAAGATCCGCCCACAACAATGCTGAAATGAGTAGGACACAGTGTCTGTAGGTTCCCGATGTCTATGTGTAGGAGTCCTATGACAATATGCTCCATAGCTTTGCAGAACAGGCCACATAGGCTTATAGGGCAATATTGTCTGTGGTCAGTTGTGGCACCAACTCTGTGGACCAGGACCACTGTCGCAGTACGCAATTCCTTGGGTACATATCCTGTGGTAAGTCCAATATTGAACAGTGATGTAATGCGAGGGTTGTGTTTGTCATGATGCTCGTGTATGATGCAGGCTGGGACACCATCTGGTCACATTGATATTGTGATGTACACTGTGGGGAGGGCAGCAGTCACCTGTTACTGTGTGATGTCAGGGAGGTTATACTCTGTTGGGATGGATAGTTGCTCCTTAGGGGGGATGGGTGGGAGACATCTGCACTGAACCTGTTTGCCAGGATGTAGGCAATGCCAGTGGGTTCAGGGTAGGTTTAGTCAGTATGCAGTAACTCACAGCATATCAGTGAGTGTCCACCCAGGTTCCTGACATAACTGAAGAAGGCTGTGTAATGGTCCTACATGTCAGGTGCAATTGTCTGGTAGAAGCAGCCATTAGAAAAGTCCATGAGTGATTGTAGCTGTCTGCTAGTACAGATCACAGATGCCTTCCCTGTCTGGGATTGTGCTCTATCATGTAGTAGCATCCTCTTGACATTGTACAGCTTATTAATGGCTGGGGTCTACCAGACAGGTCCCCTGCCATTGTAGTAGTGGGTCTTGTTGTTATTTGGGAGAGCACAATCCATGCAGTCCACTAGGTGTCCATAGAATGTGTATGTAAAGGATGCAGCAGTGTGAGCCGTATATGCCACTGTCTCAGGATCTCTGAAGGATATCATCTTGCTTCGGTGAAGTGAGATGTTGGCTCATGAGAAGTTCACCAAGATTATCCAGGATGGGTGTGTGGAGGGTATATGTATGTCCTGTGAGATACATGTATGTTCTGACCTTACCGATGAGGGGTATATCGCTGGTGTGGAACATAGAGTCCCCATGTTGGTGATGAGTAGGTCCAATATGTATTCCCCCTTGTGGCTGTGCTGACTGGTTGTGCCAAAGCATATGAGTCCACAAATTGTAGTGACTGTTGGGTGAGGTTGTCGGGGCTTGAGTAGTATCCCCAGTCAATATGTGTGTATATGAAGTCACACAATATAATGGTGTCTGTGGAGACCTGCATATTCTCTATAGTTCCCACAAAAGCCGAGTGTGGTTCCTGAGTTTGGGAGTGTGTTCTGTAGCAGGCAACAAACTGAAAGGCAGTATTGCACAATGGTAGTTGCCTATGTATAGTCTGTGATGCTTTGTGCAGTGCTACTAACCTGGAGGTGTGTGTATCTGTGATGTATATGGATACTACCCCTAGTTGTGTTGTCTGTTCCAAGTCTTGTTGTCAGACAGCATGGTATGAAACATAACCTGGTAGTGCTGGTGTGCATAAGCGAGCCTGAACCAGGTGTCTGTCAGTGCACAGATATTGCTCTCCTCCATAATGAGGAGAGTCCTGAGTGGCCACAATATGAGGTTAACACAACTGTTGTTGAGCAGCATTACCCTTAGTTTCATTTAACCTGTAATGTCTATGGAGGTGGGTTTGTCTTCTGAGCCCTGCGTAAAAAAGGCACTCTGGTGGTAGCAAGAGCCTTAGCCAGCATACCAAAGTCCAAGGGTGACAGGTGCAAGCTGTCCATAGTGAAGCTACGTGGCATGTTGAGCATGTCACCATACGCTGACAGACACTGTATCCCCTATGAATTAAACAAATTTGTTAGCCAACTGTTAAATGTGATATGTGTGTCCGTATACTGTGACATCATAATTGGTGGGTGTAAGATGCTAGACAAGGTCAGGGTCATACTGGCCTGGGCTACATGATCAGAGTGTACCTCCATGTATCATGTCATGTTGTCCAGGGAGTAACGTCTTAGGTGACACACACCAGCATGGACAATGATAGTGCCAGTCTTGTACTTGCTTTGGAGTGACCTGACTGCCTGTGTTATGCGGCAGATCCTGGCACCCAACAGACAGCCCAAAGTGACTCTTCCCATGTCAGGGCTGGTGAGTGGTACGTTAGTATGTCTGAACATAAGTGTCGCCTATTACAAGTGTATTAGGTGTGTTGTTTAGCCCGAAGGGCAGTGACTGTGTGGCACACTGACATTGTGAACTTGGTGATATGTGGGTATTGTAGTGGGGTAGCAGGTGTGTGTGTGTCTGCTTTGGAGGCCTCTGCTGCTTAGGTAGGGTACATTTACAGCATCCGAGTATGTCAATGTGTGCTAATGTGGTTTGAGTGCTGTTGCTAGAGGATATGTGAGATTGATATGTGGTGTGTGCGGTTACCTTCACCACCTGATACACTGTGCAAGTCATGGGTCAAGAGACTTCAGCTCCCTGTATGTCTATATAGGTGCATCTCACACATATATCTGAGTTTGTCAGGAGGAGGAGAGAGTTGTCTGTGCACATGAGGCAGATGTGACATTGTGTCAATATCACAATATCCACCAGCTGGACTGAAGAGTACACACAAAACCGACCCCTGAACATGCCAGGATATTATCATGACATACTCTGTAGCCTGATCACAAAGGATCAGTAGAGTGTTAAGCGTGTAAAAGAGTATAACAGGGATTAGTGCTCCTGTTCGTTAGTGTGTTGTAAAGAGGAGCTGAGAAGGAGTCCAGACTGAATCATGGCACCTCCTTTAGCTATGTCATAAATATCAATGTACGCACATATATTTCCTGAGTCAGGGCCAACTGTACCTGAGTGTCAATGCCGACATCATGACAGACAGGCCCATATGTACATACCCATACCCCACTGACAATAGTCCACATCATCATACCAGGAGATATCACATGTAGAATGGATGTGCAGCTACCCCCACTACCAAAAGCATGGCAGCAGGTGGAATACATTGATTCCCAATTTGTGTCATGCACAAACTACAGAACAAACAGATCATGCTCCTGAACAGTTAGCTGAGCCGCTCCCCCTACACAGGATGTGGAACTGTTGAATGTGTCACAGCTACATATGGCACTCCCCACCATGGGAAGTCAAGTCCAGTACGCCTATGAGGTCTGATCTGCAAGGTCATGGAGTTCATCATGGTTGCAGTCATAAACAGGTCTATTGGAAGCTGACACACACACAACCCTACCAACTGTGGTATGTTCATGTGCAGATCATGGTTCCCAAACATGCTAGACTGTTTGCAAGACAGCCACCCAGGACATACATCAATGAACACATCTACACATGTGTCACATAGACTTTGAATAGCCCTTTATCAACATCCCAGACACATGTAGTATCCACAAAACCAAGAAGCTGTGTATAAATATGTGCTGACATATGACGGAATGTCAATGTGTCCACAGATAGATCACACAAGGTAAGATTACTGAGGTCATGTTCAAGCTGTTGACACCTGCTGACCCACATGGACCATTCCTGGAATGGCATAAAACAAAGTGTACACACATCACCATGTCCAGTCTGATTATGTCACCATCCTATAAATACAGCAGGAGAAGGGACACTAGCTAGTAAAGCAAATAGTGTGCCGTGTTAGTGCATCTCTTGCTAGTATCATAACATAGTTAGGGAGGGGTTTGCATCCTGCAAACAGTGAGTGTGTGTGTGTGTAATTGTCTTTGAAAGGGGTGTCATTTTTGGAGACTGTGAAAACACACTAAAAGAGGTACATTCCTCTTTGGAAAGTCTGATGATGTCATCATCCTACAAATACAGCAGGGGAAGGGAAACCAGCCAATGACGTAAATAGCGCTCCGTGTTAAAGCGTTACTCTCTTATATCATAACATAGTTAGGTAGGGGTTTGAATCCTGCAAGCAGTGTGTGTGACAGGGGTGTGTGTATGTTTGCAATTGTCTTAGAAAGGAGTGCCCTTTTTGGAGACTGGGAAAACACACTAGAAGATGTACATTCCTCTTTGGAAAGACTGATGATGTCACCATCCTAGAAATACAGCAGGAGAAAAGACACCACCCAATACAACAAATAGCACACCGTGTTAATGCATCTCTTTCTAATATCATAGCACAGGTAGGTAGGGGCTTGAATCCTACAAGCAATGAGTGTGTGGGGGGTATGTGTATGTGTGCAATTGTTTTTGAAAGGCGTGCCCTTTTTGGAGACTGGGAAAACACACTAGAAGATGTACATGCCTCTTTGGAAAGACTGATGATATCAACATCCTAGAAATACAGCAGGAGAAAGAAAACCAGCCAGTAAAGCAAATAGCACGCCGTGTTGATGCATCTTTTTCCAGTATCATAACATAATTAGGTAGGGGTTTGAATACTGCAAAGTGTGTGTAGTTTCCTTTGTGAGGTGTTCCTTTTTGGACCGTGCTAATGCATCTCTCTCTAGTATCATAACATAGGTATGTAGGGGTTTGAATCCTGCAAATGCGGGGTTTGTGTATGTGTACAATTGTCTTTGAAAGAAGTGCCCTTTTTGGAGACTGGGAAAACACACTAAAAGAGGTACATTTCTCTTTGGAAAGTCTGATGATGTCACCATCCTACAAATACTGCAGGAGAAGGGAAACCAGCCAGTAAAGCAAATAGCACGCCATGTTAATGCGTCTTTTTCCAGTATCATAACATAATTAGGTAGGGGTTTGAATACTGCAAAGTGTGTGTAGTTTCCTTTGAGAGGTGTTCCTTTTTGGAGACTGGGAAAACCCAGTAAAGGAGGTACATTCCTCTTTGGAAAGTCTGATGATGTCACCATCCTACAAATACAGCAGGAGAAGATAAACCAGCCAATAAAGCAAATAGTGTGCTGTGTAAATGCGCCACTCTTTAGTATCATAACATTGCTAGGTAGGGGTTTGAATCCTGTAAATGCTGACACTGTGTGTGTCACTGTTGGTCAACGCAGTGTGGGTTTTGCTTTTACTATGGTATGACATAGTATGATGACAACAGTAAGTGCATTGCAGACATCAGGTATCTGGGTGGCAAATATATATGTGTACATGTCCCCTCAATCAGTACATAGGTGTGAAGCCTGCATACTACATGAATACATTTGTTTCCATTGACAGGTTGTGCTGCTGCTACTCAGATCGTAGGTCACATATGTATGTATTTGACATGGCCATCCATTGTTGTGTTCTGTGACCAAGGTCATCTGTGGCACACACACCCATGACAGTTACTTAAGAGTAGTGTGAGTGAGGATATATGGCTGGGGTATATGTCAGACATGGTCATACACAACAAAGTCAACCAAGAATGGACAGTCTTTATAGGTGTACAACTGCCTTGTGGATATGCATTCAGGCCTCTAATGTCTGTGATACACCTTGGGACTCCACAATACCTATGAATATGTGGATACGAAGGGACACATGACATAACATGGGTTTGTATGTACACAATGGTACCCAACATACATGTTGAGGGCTAACACCAGTGTGGTACTGATGGGATACTATGTATAGTACATGAGGATGACTATGCCATAGTCGGCTTACTGCTATGCAGCATGTATCACACAACAAGCATCTGTCTGTATACCCTTGTGTAGGATATGCGTCCCATCCAGGGAATGCATTGTAGGCCATTCCATGCATTCTCAGATTTGGATGGACACATCCCTAGTGTGTCTGCATGTACCTAAGGGGGCTATATGACACACAGGTGTGGTCACAGTAATGGGTGGCGGTCATCACCACTGGTTAGTGTTATAGTGTAGCACCGGAAGGATCCAGTTGATACTGGGTTCCCTAATACTGTGTGTCATTTGTCAGGACATCATCCAATGTTTGCTTATAGTCATGCTGTTGAGGTTGTGTATACTACCAGACTGCAAATCATTGACTGATATTAATGGTATCACCCGCAGCATAGTATCAACCCAGGCCATACACACGTCTACCCATGTTAGTACATAACTGTAGTAGAATGCATACTGGCCATTGAAAGATGCAATGGGATGTTAATAATGTGTACGACAGGGTATGCCACACGTCCCATGTGTCCACTATGCACGTACATCCAGACAGTGCACACCCACCTTGTTCACAGATGTACACTTGCTAATCTGTACTGCACACATCACACACGTACTGTCCACTCGCTAACACATGCTGGCAATGCTTCACACATCAGCCAAGTGGCACATGGGTGGATAATACACAGACCTCCCAACCGTCCTGAATTATTCGGTTTTTACCGAATTTTGGGGTCCAAAAGAAGGGGTGCCACGATTCCCGATTGGCACCCCTTCATTTCCGATTTATTTGCCTTATTTTTTGATTTTTTTTAATTTTTGCGCTGTCGGAGCTGACGTCATCACGTGCGCAATGACATCAGCTCCGTCAGCACTACCAGCCAGTCGGAATTGAGCTCCTTGAGCTCGCGTCATCATTTCCGGCTGGCTGCAAGCTGTTGCTGCATTTGAAAAGCTTGCCGCCAATCCCATTTCAAACAGAAACACTTAGCTGCCGCCTGCCATTCATTTTTAATTTGGACTGGGACTTACTGCCCGAGGGTCGAGAAAGAAAGCTGCTGTTCGTGCTGGGATAAGCTTGTATCAGATGATCACTGTCTCAAATGCTTAAACGACGTATTTTATTTTAGGTAGGTGAAAATTGTTAGGATTGTTGCAGGGCTTTTCATGTATTTCTTGTGGTTTTACTGTCTGGCAATTTATTGGCCTAGTCGTTATGTTAGCGTGGTTGGCCTTTTGCCCAGCATCTCATCTGTTGTGCTTCTCTTTTTAACATTTTTCATCAAACTGTTAAATTTTGCAGTTATTGAAATGTTTTGGCAATTTGGCATGCCGTTCTGAGTGATTTGTTTTTTCTTAAACTGAAAATGGAATGGGTAATTTGAAAAGATTGATGCTGCATATGTGATGTTTGTGTTACTGTATACCTTTCTTAAAACTATTATGGTACTCTCTCTATTACAGCTCATACAAATGCGTATTAAGATATGGTAGTACTATAAATGGTGATAATTCAGCATCGCACATTTAAGTGTCTGGTAGTTGATGCGGTGGGTTATGGCTGTATATTGTAACCTGTAGTCTAACGGTACGGTGTTTGAGTCCTTCATCCCTGATTTGTCTACTGTGTGACCTTGAGCAGCATCGCACATTTAAGTGTCTGGTAGTTGATGCGGTGGGTTATGGCTGTATACTGTAACCTGTAGTCTAACGGTATGGTGTTTGAGTCCTTCATCCCTGATTTGTCTACTGTGTGACCTTGAGCAAGTCAGTTAGATATTGTTACTATCTGTCTTAAAAAGGGTTTGTGCATCTAGTGGGCCTATCTGGTCAGGCATCTTTGCAGTTATACAGGTTTGATTTAATGGATGTCAGTGCTACTTTCAGGGGGCTATTTGTTCCAAAGGTGAGTTGGCATGAGGGTGGCAAATTGGAGTCCCCATCGTATTTTTTTAGTCTCATAGTTCTGGTATTAATAGAGCTGTTTAACTTATGAATATACATGGAAATTTAAGATGATGGGGTATCTAATGGCATGAAACACCTAGCAAAGATAGCCCCACAAGAGCAAATAGAGGGTCTTTCTTGGTTACTGAGAGACTTTAGCCCAACAACTTTTCTTGGTTAGGAACTTTTCTGGCCTTTCCAGTTTGATAATGTATTTAGAAAAATGTGTGGAAGGGGGTATTATCTGCAAGTTTGGTTAACCAAAGGTCCAGATTCCCAATCTGGAAACTGGAAAAACCCTAGTACTGAGCCAGGTGCACACTAGTTATTGTTTGTTTCTTAGTTTCCTAATCTACCTGAAAAGACACTTATTTTCAGTGGCTTCCAAAACTAATTTAAGTTTATAAATTGCCTTGTTAGTAATAGTTTTTAGTTCCTTACTAATATTTAGATATTGTTGAGGTAATCTTTTAATATGATAACTTTTAAGTTTATGGTATGACTTTTATTTTTTTATTCTTTTTAGTTTAGTTGGTGACTTCTCATTACATTTGACTGTAGTAGGTATAGACAGGTCTAGGCACTTATGGGAGATGATTTGTATAAGTTGATGTAATTGTCTGGTCTGGTAATGATGCAAGTGAATTTGGATAATTCATCATAGCATTTAAGGCATTGTTTGTCCTTCTGGAGTTCTTGAAGTAATTATTGGCTACAGAGGTTTTAGAGATTTTGAAAGTGATAGTTTACATGTTCTCCAGGGAGAAGCTAGAGGGGGTGGTCCATGAAGTGGCTGTCTTAGTTAACTAGGGCTAGGGGAAGATGTCATGTCCTGTAGTTGGTTTTAACTGTCTTTTTTTTACCCCAAGGATTTTAGTTATGAAGTCTTGCAATCCCTGAACATACTTGACTTTGGAGGTATAGGTTCTCCCAGTTTATTAAGAGGTAGTTGAAGAAGCCTTCTATTATGAAGTATTTCAGTATGCTTTACCAAAAATTTCATTGAGTCTTGTGTTATCAGGCAGCATGGGAGGTGTGTATTGGGCTATGAATTTGCTTTGTTCTGGGAAAATTAGAGTTAAAGACTTAAACCTCGCCTGTGATATAAATAGGACCTGCTGGAGAGATAGGTATGTATCCCAGAGACTATCCCGTCTATGGAACAGACTCCTGGTGATAGCACAGCATTTTATTCTAGCAACTTTCCAAAATTATACAAGCAATGTTTGTGTCCCTGGTTTTTGACAGTTTGCCCCCCCCCCCCCCCAAAAAAAAGCTTTATTTCAGAATAAGTGCGAGAAGCTGTGCAAGATGCCTATGGCTTACACTACTGGTATTCTGTTTATAGTTTGGGTGTGGAAGTAGGCTTTTATGACAGAAGTGTTCTGAATTGTGTAGTTTTGCAATTACTGGTTCATGCATTTTTTTCATTGCCTACAGTACAGCCTACTGGAAAATGTTCATTCAAACAATACATTTAAAATGCACTCAGTGTGCTGTATTATACAAGGAATATAACTTAGGAAGGTGTATCAAAGAAAAGAACACATGTATGTTTCTTGTTGTGTGCAATGGGCCAATGATTTGAAAACAGCCCAAAGGTAATCTTTATCCACCGCTGGCCAGATGCATTTTCTTTGCATGTGGTGTGGGTTTCAATGCTGTTTCAATGAATGCGAGTTTCAAGTGCAGAGAAGTTTTAATGCCAAGTCTGTTTTCATTGTGAGACAGTATTGCTTTGTTGATCAGATGTCTGTTAGTGTTCGTGCATTGATATGCTGCATAATGTAAAAATAAAATCCAAGTCATTGATTGTAGAATAAAGCAGTATGCCCACATTAATTTTTAATGGTAAATAGGGCGAAATAGCCAGGTAATAGGACATTGGAATCTGGTGCCATATTTTGGTTGTTTTGTTTGTTGTTCAGTTTGCGTTTGAAAGTTGGTATCCCAATATTCCATCAGAGTGGGTGGGGTTACATAATTATGTATGCAAATCAGATGTTAATCAGCGTACAGATTGCAGATATACTGGCCACCTTTCATGGTGGGGATATCAATTATGGAACAGTTGTGAGACATATGATTATGTAATAATATTGCACACTGTTGTGCAGAATGCATTTCGCTATCCTCAGGCCGTATAGCCATAGCAGACCTCACTGACTGTAACTCAGTCCCACAGCATTTAACCACCACATGACATATACCTGCACTGCTTGCTGTTTTCAATGCCACACACTACAACCTACATAGATATTTGCACATAGCAACCTTCAAATACATATATATGTCCAGCCTTCACTAACAGTTGCAGTATGTCCCTTGCCCTATGCACATCTGCATATACATATAGATACGGACTGCTACCACATAAGGAATGTTCACAAAATGTAGAGTACCCTTCAGACACATCATTCGAATGCCAGCAAATACATCTGTGTTATATACCTTACCTTTGTATGTCTCACCTCAGTCTGTTGTACCTGTTGACGTTTTTATTTTTATTTGTTTAGGTCGGTGTCCTCCACTGCCTCTGTTTGTTTTAATTTTTGTTTTGGTTGGTTGGTGTCTCCAACCGCCTCTGTTTTTTTTTTTTGGTTTGGTCTCTCCAACTGTTTGTCTATCTGTCTGTCTCTCTTGCTTGCTCTCTCTCTCTCTCCAGTTTCTGCAATGATATTATTGCATGTGTGGACAGCAAGTACAGGCTGCTTTTTTAGGTGTCTGCACATGTGCATGTGATGGCCTCTGCACCAGTTGGTTCCCACCATTTAGTAATTGCATGCAGCCTGCTGTGTGGTAATTGCAGTTCTCACTGTGATTTCAGGACACTGCTATAAAATGATAGGTTAGGTAGGCATAGGCCTTTCAGTTTTTCAAGGTGGGGACCATGCTTGTTTGCTGTGGACACTGTTGTGTCAGTCAGAAGGTTGGTATATGTCTCATATCTGAAGCTGGGTTGTAGCCAGTGAAATGCATGCTGTAGTAAAACCTGACCGTTGCTTCTTCAAGTACTCTCTTCTCAGTGTGTAAGTTTACTCACACCTCCTAATGCTAATGTTGGATACATGGGAGTATGTACTTTCTTTTGGAATTAGGGAATTAACTGGCATACAACAGTAGTTATTGCAATGTATTCCTATGGCTTTCCTATTTTCCCTTTACATCCAGTCCTTATAATGCATGTTATATTTCTTTATTGCAATGTATTCCAATGGCTTTCCTATTTTCCCTTTACATTCAGTCCTTGTAATGCATGTCATATTTCTTTATTGTAATGTATTCCTATGGCTTTCCTATTTTCACTTTACATGCACTCCCTGTAATGCATGTTATATTTCTTTCAGCACCAAGCTATTGTATATATGTTGTGGCTTAGTGGTACATCATGCAGATTGGTGATTTCAAGGTGTGGGGTTTGAGACTGACAAGGGCATTTTATTTTGCTGCTGAGCAATACAAGGGTCTTGTCATACAGAGTGACAAAGGCACTTTGAAGCAGTTGTAAGCGAGTTGGCGTGGGTTTGCATGACGCTTAGCGATGCTAAGCACCGCTTAGCTTAGCTTATTGTATTTTAGCAATAATAAGCTAAGCTTAGATTAGCTCATTTTATGTTAGCAATAGTAAGCTAAGCTTGGCAGAGCTTATCATATCTTAGCAATGCTAAGCTAGGCACACACATGCGCACACTGGTGCAAACCCGCTTACTACTGTTTACAAGTGCTCACTCCCGCTAACCCCCGCGCTCATGTCTTTGACAGAAAAGTAAATGGGGGGATATGAATGTGGTGATAAAGGGTGCTCAAAGAGGGGAAGACAGTAGGGAAATAGCTTGGGATGTACACAATGGGTGTGGAGAAGGTACATAGCTGCCCATTTCTTTACCAGCAACAGCTGTGCATATGAAATACATTAGGTGGGATTTTTGAAACCTTCCACCCTTGAGAGAGTGGTGAGGACATCTAAGTATGTTGTACTACCAATTATGAATATCAGGCACATGCACTGTTTGTGAACAGCTATACTGTCATTAGTATGTTACTCACATCTGAAGAGTTTGTGGTTTGTTTTGGCATTAGCACAGTCTTCTCAGGATGACTGGACATATTTCTGTACTGTGTATGCCTACCTACACCCTTGGTTGTGCCTGACTACATGGGTATATAGTACCTTTGGGTAGGGGTGCAGAACTGCAGTGTGCATTATTTATTATCATGTGATGTTTATCTTGCTGAACATGCAGAGTTGCTGTGTACCTGTAAGTCTATGAAGGCTTATAGTCTGTCTGAGTATCTCCCACCTGTGGACATATCCAGATGGTAGACAGAGGTCAGCCTAGTATTCTTTGACTGTGCACCACAGCAGTCTTTTCAGCACCTGAACAATGGCATTGTCACAGGTGGTTGCTAGCAGTACATGACTACATCTTTTGCTATTTCTGTGTTGTACTTCTACATAAGGGCATGCTTGTGGGATTCATTCTACAGCTATTTGCAGAGTGTGTAACAGCAGACAAGCTGATATGCCTGTGTGTTTCTGACTCTTCCAGGCCTCAGATACTCTCACATATATATTTGAACAGCCTCAGGGAAAGGTACATATAACTGGGATACACCTGTGATATAGTTGTGACATTTTTCAATTCAGACTTTGGGTGATTCAGAGCATTTCTATTACTACACCTTTTCTGACGTGCAAGCGCTGTCTACTCTCACTTATTGACATTTGTTATGAAGTGAGATTCAACACCTTTCTGCCTACTGTTAGTACATTTCACAAGGAGTCAGAGGGGCACAGCTAACGTTTGTTTAATAATCAGGGTCATCACTGTAGAGCAGTCACTGTTGGGAGGTCTAGCCTGTGACGTATGCTAATATGCCAGTGTGTATCCTGCTCTGATACTGTGTGGGGTTTGTAAGCTGCTACTGTAACCTTATTCCCTACTAGCATGGCTGATTCTCTTTTCACAGTCATGTCATGCAATTCAACAACACCTGCAGGTTAAGGCCCACAGAACAAGATTTGTGTTATGCCATTCCTATTTTCCCTTTACATTCACTCATGGTAATGCATGTTAAATTGCTTTCAGCACTAAGTTATTGTATATCTGCTGTGGTTTAATGATACTTCATGCAGACTAGTGTATCCAAGGTCCCGGGTTCGAGACTGACAAGGGAATTTTTATTTTGCTGCTGAGCAATACAAGGGCCCTGTCATACAGAGTGACTAAGGTACTTTTTAGCAGTTGTAAGTGGGTTTATGTGGGTTTGCATGATGCTTAGCGATGCTTAGCTAAGCGCACTCAAGCTCACGCGCGCGCACCCCTGCTAACTACTGCTTAAAAGTGTTTACTCCCAATAACCCCAGCGCTAATTTCTTTTAAAGAAAAGAAAATGGGGTGATAGGAACATGGTGAAAAAGGGGGCACAAAGAGGGAAAGACAGTAGGAAAACAAGCTCAGGATGTGCAGGAAGGGTGTAGGGAAGGCCCATAGCTGCCCATTTCTTTAACAGCAACAGCTGTGCATATGTTGAAAATTTGGAGTGAGTTTTGAGACCTTCCACCCCTGAGAGAGGGGTGAGGACAACATAGTTTGTTGCACTGCCAATTAGAATTATCGGTGTACATGTCTAATGGACATGTATGCAAAATGGGAAGCTATGTATGGGGCATAATTTTTTTTCGTGTACAGATTGCCCATTTTTTTTTTTTTTTCAGGCGAGAGTGGTAAGTGAGGTAGGGGAAGTAGGTATATTTGGGGAGGTAGGTTGGGGAGGTAAACAGACATGGCAAACAAGACACATGCAGGGGTGGAATCTGACACATTGGGTGGGTGAACACAATTAATGGGGAAGGTGGTTTGGAAATCGCAAGCCCATGAGCCCACAGATGGTAACAGTGGAACTGAGATCCCCACACATGGGCAGTCACCACTGCACCTTCACAGCCCCGGGGGTGGCTGTGCTGGGGGCTGAGTAGGATGGGCAGTCTCACCCATGAGAAGCACCACTCTCGCCTCAAGCTGGCGTAGGGGATCAGCAACTGAACGCTGGATCTCCCTATGCACCACAACCCGGACCCTTCAAAGGGTGACGGGTGGCCCTTCTCTGCCCACACTTGCACAAGGGGGGGACGAGCCCCAACCCCTGCAGCACTTCCACCTGAAGGTGGCACAGGACCAATGGAGGAGGGGGTCTGGGCTGGGCACCAGAGCCACTGATGCCAGGTGCATTTGCCAACTGAGGAGGGACAGGTGGGTCCGCTGGGACCGGCCTTCCCATACGTTCTGTGATTAGGTGTGTTTCATTACAACATAAACAACAGCATTCCAGATTAGTTGTAACAGCATGCAGTAATATTCCCATTAACCCAACACACCACAGTTCCAACAGTTGAACAGCAAACATAACACATGCATATATTGAACAACCGTGGTTATTCCAAACGCATGCAGGGATGATTGATAGCAGCAGGCCACCATGAACGTGGTGTTTGAACAGGGCACATGCATCAACATGAGTGCAAATATTTATAGAACAATTGCACATATATCCCAACAAATATTTAAGATTACACATACCCATTGAGGTGTGGAATTGCATGGTTTATGCACAAACAGTAGGGTGTAGAAAAAACCTCCGTTAACATCTTATAAACACTTTTACTCTACACTACATTCCTAGTGACTGCAGGTGTATATTCCCTACATGTATTATTACACTTGCCACCATGCATTAGGTTGTGTAATAGGTTTGGCTAGTTCAATCTATACTTGACCTATATCTTGCATACTAACTGTCCAGGATGCAGATGTTGCTGCTACATATTTCATGGTTGCATTTATATTTCTTTATCTACATATCTGGATGTTTTCAAATGACATTTTCACTTTAAATTGTACAGAACCCTGCATTTATTGAAGCACACTTACATTTCTGGGGAACATATTAGCATGCTACCCATGTGCCAGATTTACTTATGCATGCCAGCCAGTAACTGACTGCTGAGGACTGTATATTTACTTCACAGCTACTAGCACTTCCATCACCCACTTTAGATGGGACTGCAGAACTCTGGGTTACCAGCACTTTCGAACACATTACTATTTGTATAATGTAAGGGTACAGCAACATTTCATACTAAGTGAAACAGACACACTCTGGGTTTTAGACCTTTATTAATGACATTACACACTTTTCCACAGGGTCACTCCTTTATTTGTTTTAACGGTATATATGGCAGACATGTTCACAACATATTATACCTTTGTTAATAGGTTAGCACACTCTTTTTTCAGGCTCACTCACATATTCTTTTATATGACAGTGCCTGCAGAGATATTATTCCAGACATTTGTTACCTTTCTTAATGGGTTACTACACTCTTTTTCTGCCTCTCTAACATTTTTATCTGACAGTACATGCAGAAGACTTATTCAGTCCATTTTATGGCTGTATTATTGGACTACAACACTTTCTTTCATGCTCTCTCCCATATTTTATATAACAATACATGCAGAATAATCACTAACCTGCCTGGTGGCGCAGCCTTAACAGCCTATCTTCATAGGCTTGCTGATTCGTAACGTGGTCACCTGCAGCTGTAAAGTAAACGAAGGGATACTGAGACATTCCTATCTGTTATACATACTCCATTTTAAAACCTTACATAGTACATTCCATGGCTACATACTCAGTTGTGGGGCATCCCGCATCCCACGGGCCTCCTGTATCCACTGGTTCAGGTGGTCCTCCTTTCGTCTCTTCAGGTCCGCATGGTGGTGATGGACCTGCTCACCAGTCCGGGGAATGCCTGTGGCACTGGTGAGGTCACGAGCTAACTGGTTCCAAGCCTCTGCCTTCTACTCCATCCCTTGAAACTGGCCCTGCAGGAGTCTTGCCTCGTGACAGTAGACTAGGAGCCAAACCATGTACTTGGACTCCTCGGTGCCCCATCTCTGCGCTCAGAAGCACACTCCCTCTCCAACACCAGACATTTTGACTGCAGATGTGAGCTACAATCAGTTATGGTGTGTATTCCTGCCTGTGGGGCTTAAATATGCCGCATTTCCCGCACTTTTTTGTGATTGACCATTTTGTAAAATTCTCGGCTGATTGCAGACTTGCTTAGTAATGGTTAGACTACCATTCCTAGGTTTATGTATGTTAATAGTGGCTGTTTCCCCTATGTTGTCATGGCTTAGTGGTTCTGTACTTTGATTATGATGCACAGGGTCCTGGGTTCGAACCTTGTCATTGTTTTATTTTAATACTGTCTAGACAGGCTAGGGCGTGTGGCTGCGTTTAAGCAACTTAGCTCTATGTTGCTCCTCTGTGTCCTACGGTGCCCTGGTTGGCGTGGCACCTACGTCCGCGCAAACACATTGCGCTGGGTAAAGCCTTTTTAAATGTTGGACAACTCTATTGTGCTGGGTAAAGCATTATTACACTATGGGCAACTCTGTGTAGCTGGGTGAAGCACTATTAAACTATGGGCAACTCTGTTTAGCTGCATAAAGCGATATTAAACTATGGGCACCTCTGTTTAGATGGGTATAGTGCTATTAAACTATGGGCACCTGTGTTTAGCTGTGTAAAACATTGCTTAACGGCAGGCTATTATATATCTGTGTCTTTTAAAAATATATATTTTGTTCGCTGATACATTGACCATGTCACTGCTTTTAATGAAATTTTAATCATATTTGTCTGGTATTATTTCAAATACTGATTTAAAACATAAATAAAAAGGGGAGTGGTGGGACTCGAACCGTGAATGCCTCCTCTTTATGCATATGCTCTACCATTATGCTATTGCTATTTTGATTAATTTGCATAAGTAGTTCTTATATGCTCTTCAATGTCACAATTGCTAACTGTGGTTAAGCAATGGGCACACTCACGCAAACAAGCACAAATACGGGCAGCTATATCGTGGATTTAAAAAAAAAAATCAATTTTTTCCATTTTATAATTCTGATGGGGGTTTACAGTGTCAGGGAGTGTGGTGTTGGGTGCAAGTACATTTGAGCGGACTCGCTCTTGTCTGTTGACATTATGCTTTTTAAAACCTTGCAGGGGCATGGACTTTTAGACTGCTCAGCAGTCAGACACACCCCCTGCTTGCCTATTCAGTCCGTGTAAGAGTTACGGATGAGTCAGCATGCCCTCATGAATATTCATGGCATGCTGACATCATACCGTTCAACTGCAGCCTCCAAGTAAGACATATTAAGTCTTACACGGAGGTTTCGTGAATCTGGCCCTTTGTGTGTTCCATGATAGACTGGCATCCCATCCAGGACTGGGGCATGCCTTAGTCTAGCAGTTTTCTGGATAAAGTTCCCTAAAACCCTACATAGGATAATGTAGGTAGTGGGAAATGAATGAAGTTGATGTATGAATGAATGAATGAATAAATGAAAACAAATGAACGAATGGATAGAAGATACAGTATACACATTCTTTTGTGTATAATATAATTCTTGCATGGTAAGAAGATTATGATGAAATACTTCATTATAATATACAGTATGTTCTGTACAAGGCAAGTACATTGATACACTTATTACAAGAACCTTTTCTCTCCAAGCTACACTTTCATGCTGCTGCATACCCAAAACATGCTGTCTGCATGTCTTATTGCAGGAATGTAGAGAGCTCTGTGAATGTTTTTATTTTCTGATATGCATTGTCTGTGTTTCTCTGGATGATGCAGTAACTTTTGCTAACACTGGGTGTCAGGTACACTTTGTGCTGAAAAGCTAGAAATCTGAACATCACCACAGTATAAACACATGAAAGGGACATTTTAATTCTATTTGGTCTCTACTGTTGGTCATTATTGGTGTCTGTCACTTGCACTGTCTGTCTCCACTGCTGCACACATCACTCAGCCACTGATGGACAAATCTCAATAGAATCAGGGACAATCATGGATACTTTTACAATATTATCAGGATTACCGTGAGACATTGATTGAATAAGATAACATGAATTAATATCCAGTTTCTTCAGAGTCTGTAACTATAATTATTGTCATTATTTATTTGTTTATTAAGTCTAATTCACCAAATTTTCTCCAAAGTCACTACTTTTAGGAGAGATTAAAAGGGGCAGATATAAAAATTGAGACAAAATGAGGGACATCTCTGAAAATCAGGGGTATTTGTGAGTTATATATGTATATGGTTGGCTGTATATCCTCTTGTATGTGTCTTAAACACTTTTGAGGGTAGTGAAATGGGGATTATCATCCATGACTGCAGCATAATTATGTCTTACATTATCCACACATACAGCCTCATTCAGATTATTTTGCCTTTTTGAAGTGCATATTTTTTCCATGTGACTGTGCCTCTTCTATCATCCATGTATTGGACTTTACCTGTGCCTGTCTGCATTTGCAAAGACTGACGTGTGTATATATTATGGTTTTACGCATAAGTACATTGACCTTTCTGGCATGGCTCATTTGTGTTCCATGTGGGTCAGTCACGTCTATTGCCAGACAGAGGGAAACAGAAACTTAGAGGTATGCCATTCATACTGCTTACGAGTTGGCAGTTGGAGAAATAATAAGCAATATGTCCTGGGCGCAAATGGGCCCTTCCAAGTAAGACTAGTATAGTGTGTTGCATCTAAGATCAATGGTAAACCTGTTACCATTTGGAATGCCTACATCGTACAGTGCCATTCTTAAAAATTAAAGAGGGATGCTATGTTCTTTGTTACCTGCAGATGTTATAGTGTACATTTGAAGACAGACTCCTGTATCCTGATTTCATATTCCTGGGAGATAGGTCAGGCATTCTCAATAGGTCAGTAAGAAGATTATAAGGACATGAAAATCTGTCCTGTGTTATAAGTATCAGATACTCACAACTAGTGTCACATATGTGATACTGAGTGGCTATGTTTACTATGCATTATTTTGGGCACAAAATCAGGCTTAGCGCTGAACCTGATGTATTGCATTAATAT